>NW_024757351.1:460000-575000 GCF_018991925.1 Homarus americanus | reverse complement strand
TATGTGTGTGGGGGAGGAGGGTATGTGTGTGGGGGAAGGCGGGTATGTGTGTGGGGGAAGGAGAGGTGTGTGTGTGTGGGGGAAGGAGGGTATGTGTGTGGGGGAAGGAGGGTATGTGTGTAGGGAGAGGATAGGGGAGTTTTGGGTGAGAGGAGGGGTGTAAAGCTTGGACTAATCTCAACAAAGCTTGACCGGGGGAAGTATTGGGGTGTAAAGCTTGGACTAATCTCAACAAAGCATAAAGGTGTGTAGGTCAACGTTGTCGTAAAGCGTTTGATGGGGGACACTGAGGTGAGGAGGTTCTTCTCATAAAATATTGTCACGGAGGCTTAACGGCCGAGAGAGAGAGAGAGAGAGAGAGAGAGAGAGAGAGAGAGAGAGAGAGGTAAACAGACAAGTAAACAAACACATAAAGGCAGAGGCTAACAGAGAGACAGACAGAGACAAGCAGACAAAAATACATACATTAAATTCCCGGGTTACTTCACATAAATTTACCAGAAGGATTAATACCCGGGTTATATTATCCAGTCCACCAAAAGCATTAATTTCCGGGTTACATTTAGGGGTATGTCCCACCAAACCTCGGGAAGGTGGGACAGCTGGCGCGGGTGTCGGGAGGTGAATTGTGTAGAGGAGCAGCAGCGGCGTTAACTGATGGCCGCATACCACCTGCCTCAACCGGCTCACATTCCCACAGTTGGAGTCACGGAACAACCTGGCACAAGTTCTGAATTAATCTCAAACCACCAATTTAAGTCTTGGGAAATTTATTATAACGAGGGAATGAGGTTATCAGGGTCAGTGTTTAGGTCCTGTTGTTTATAAGTGATAGTGGTTATCAGGTCTTCAATTTAGGTCCTGAAATTCCTGAAAGAATCTCATTAATCGGGTCCTGAAATTAAAAAAAAATCAGGTCTTGAAATTCCTTAAAAAAATCCTATTCAATCTGGTCTTGAAAATCCTAAAAGAATCTCATTAATATCGTGGGCTGTTCCGAGTGCATTTAATTTCGCTCTAATTATTTCATAGCGGTAATATTCCCAGTCTGCCCAGCGCCTGTCCGGTCGTGTCATCGAGTATTGGACATCCCCTGAGGAGGACATGGGCAGGTGACCCTTCCAGTGTTTAATGAATTCATCGCTATTGCAGTCCATATTAATATATATATTGAGAGACAAACAGACAGACAGACAGACAGACACGCTCACGCACACACACACACGCGCAAAGACAAAGAGAGAGTTAGAAGCGTAGACAGAAAAGAAACAGACAGACAGACAGACAGATAGACAGAAACTTCCCCCACCACTTTCTTAAGGTATGATATCATTCCCTGTGATATAAAATCCCTTTTAAGTATGAATTCCTAGGTATTAAATCTCCCTATCATCTATGAAGGTAAAAAAATAATAAGAGTCTATTATAACCCGACATTTTTTTTTCTCTCCTCCCTTCTCCCTTATTATCCTCCCTTCTCCCTTATTATCCTCCCTTCTCCCTTATTATCCTCCCTTCTCCCTTATTATCCTCGTAAACTGCTCCCCGGCCTGCATATAACTCCCCTCGCTCCAGGTGGGCTTAAACACCCCCTAATTTACTCCCCAGTTTAAACCTTCACCTGGTAAACTTTTTTTTTATCCTACGTTCAAGACTCATTATAGAATTTATAGGGTCTTGGGTGAACCATTTTGGGAAAGTCATTCTTGTTTGGGGAAAATAATATAGAGTTGTTTGTAATCGTTGGTGTGTGTGTGTGTGTGTGTGTGTGTGTGTGTGTGTGTGTGTGTGTTTAGAAATAATTATATACAGTAGTAATCATCATATACAGTAAATATCGTCACACAAACTCTCAAATTAAAACTTATAATTCCAATAAATTTACGACATAAACATGTATTTGTTTTTTTAAAGAATAAACATACACATATACAAACAAACACACACATACACTATCAAACACACATACAAACAGAAACACACATCCAAACGAGCATACACTCATACAAAAATATAAAAAACAAACTCACTTACAAACATACAAACACTTACAAGCACAATTACAAACATAAAAACGAAAAACAAAACTTCAAAACACACACACACACAAATAAGAAGAAAAAGGTTTATCTAAATGTTTGTTAGTTTAAGAAATGTCTGCAGAAGGCTGGCTGGTGGTGGGGTGGAGGCGTGTGTCCCAGGAGAAGGAAGGGTAATTAATAATGTACCTGGACGAGAATACCTGAGAGACGCTCCAGCACACCACGTCTCCTCACTCTTTAACACTATAAAGATTGATTGGTCGAGGTGTGGATAGATAGATAGATAGATAGATAGATAGATAGATAGATAGATAGACTGTGTAGTTACGTAGTAGAAAACAATATACTGTACAAAACAAACACACAGGATTATATTAACAAACTAAACGCATAAACATTGACAAAATTTACAAAAGACAGTTACAAACACACTGTAGTGCTTCTATTACGAACAAAAACATTAGTTGTTTCTCTTACTTATGATATACCCTTTCGTGTGGGGGGTGGGGGTGGGGGGGTGGGGGTGGGGGAGGGGTCGACAGAATGGGACAATAGGGATTCGTCCGGATTTATGTTATTGACTTCAAACAATGGGCAGATTTTGGGAGGGATTTAATGGACGATTTCTCTCGGACGAAATTGAATTATTGGGATTCATTTGTTTTATTGTTTGTTTTTGTTTACTGTTAACATATACTCTCTTGTTTACCTTTGTCTTAATTTGTTTACCTAACCTAACCTAACCTAACCTAACCTAATACAAAGAACAAAATACAAAGCTTGAGTATGTCGTCACGTCATGTTGAAGCACCTCAGCATCATTGTCTCGCCTTCAGCTTGATATTAAGTTTTACAATCTCTTATTTCTCTGCACCTCGTCCATTGTTCCTGCATATCATAACAAAGAGTCAAGTGAGTGTGATCATCTCACTCCATCCTCAACACCAGCTCCTCCAACCTAGACAAAGACTCAGTCAATGTCGAGTTTGGAGTGATGGACGTCAGCGCCATCTCTTGTCAGGCTCTCACACTAAAAATATCAAGGTGGGTAGTTCTATCAAGTGCCACTAGATGTCGAGTTATTCGCGCCATAGTTTGTTGGGCTATTACACTATAATTCCAAATTATATTTCCCGCGTTAGGTTTGTGCAGGCATGAATACATCTTAAGTACTAACACCATCTATTATCGGAATCCCAAACTATAACCTCGAGGTATTAATTCTTTCCTATTAGAGTGTCCAGCTGCTATTAACATTAAAACTCTGGACTTTCCTGTTTTAGTTACATGATCTTGGGGGGGGGGGAGTAGTGATGTCTGATGTGGTAGATGCAGTTCGAGGAAAATTTTAGTACTGTTGAAGAGGTCGATCAGCTTACACTCAGGAAAACTTACACCAGACGTCCTACTCGACGGTACTCCATCAATCCACCAACAAGGTTAGTGAGATCCTTTTGTGAATATTTAGTCTCTGATATATTTTTCAAGTTTCCATCGTGTGTAATGGTGTAAGACTGACATACGAGTTAATTTTTCTTGGATTTTGTTTTGTTGTGGTGTAGGTTTGACACTTCTGTTAATTTTCTTTCGATTTTCGTTGAGTTTTGATTCAAAGAACGTAATTCTTTCAGGTAACGAGGAGAAACATCACTTGGAATTTTAGTAACTCGTTAAAATGTCCATAGTATCGTGAGGATTCGTTTGGCTATACGCAAAACAAACATGACTAACTGACCTGTCGTGGGTTACAATTTGGTCATATGGTTCTGGTCAATGCCGTAACACTATTTTGTCTTACCGATTTTTCAATCTATATATTTAAAACACAAAACTAAGTAAAAATTCGGAACTGGATAAAGGTAACTAACTTTTATATCATTTGTTAAACTTTTCAGTAAGATGGGCACTTGGAATTGTTGCTTTTAAGCTTCGGTAACTTTCGAAACCTAAAGCTGCCCAGTGGACCGTTCCTGCAGTTCGTTCCTGCTTAAACCATCATTTAGGGATATACTTCGTCTTTGTTTTAGGATTCTAGATTTGTTTTAACGTAGTTTTATTCCTTGTGATGCGAGGGCAGTGTCTTGTCTATTGTGTAATATTCCAAATCTCTTCTTCCCTTGAC
This sequence comes from Homarus americanus, assembly GCF_018991925.1. Lineage (NCBI taxonomy): Eukaryota > Metazoa > Arthropoda > Malacostraca > Decapoda > Nephropidae > Homarus > Homarus americanus. The sequence goes on along the minus strand of NW_024757351.1, from coordinate 570,836 downwards.
CTTTAATATTGCGAGACCACCTATATCTGTTACTCCGGCAGGTGAACATCAGACAATCAAACTGCTAAGCCTTCTTCCTTGTTTTGATTGTGTAAGTTGTAATGGAGATAATGAAATAAACTATCAAGGAACTGGTGAACCTAAATTTAATGTTTGCTTCTGATTTAAGTTAGTTGTTATGAATAGTTTGAAGTTAATGTTGCTGACCATGTTGAACATAATCATTTCTGATAAAACTTTAATATTTTTTTCCCGATTCGATTAAAGTTGTTTGTTGGGTTAGATTATGGGGGTGGCGGCAAGGTTTGGTCGTTATGTTTGGTTTTAGTTTGATATCCAAAAAGTTACCTTGTGTGACCATTAAAAAAAAAGCACAACTTCAGCTGACCTTTGAACATTTCTTCAAAGGTCGCCACAATGTTTTAATTATTTAATCATCTGCTCTAACCTCGCCTCACTGCCATTATAAAGTTGGAATAAAGTCAACTTACCTTCCAATTTAGACGAAGTGGAGGACCAGTTTTATCAGGTCAAGAATTATATCCTTACTTACCAAACAACTTGCCATTAACAGCTTCCCGCACCAAACAAACTCGTTAGAACTTTACAAAAATGTGATTACATTAAGTATTAGGTAAGTTAATAATGTAGTTTAGTCTTGAACAGAACCAGTCGTCTTGGTCGAGTAACAAGACTACTTCACCTTCTCTCTCCAGATGGCGGCGCTGAAGACTTTCATGTTTCTGGTTATACTCATCACTCCCAGGGTGTTGGCTGGCTTGGCGCTCCTTCGTCAGGTAGGTCCTTTTAACAATATTCATCGTGAAAGTTTGAGAAATAAATTATATAAGATTATCAAAAGGTTTTACTGGACAGTGAAGTTGTTCATTTACGTTATATCACGGGTAAGATTACATATACGTTAGTGAAACCTCCATATAACGGACATCTCTCTACATATATATAATCCGTTAGGGAGGGAGGGAGGGAAGTTGATAATTAAATATTTTTTGTATACTAATCTGTTTATGGTGGACAGGGTGGCACTGCTACTGTGGTTGGAGAGGGTGGCACTCGGAGTGTTGGCGGCAGTGACACACGCTTCACGGTGACCACAAGAGACACAGGAACAGATGACGTCAGCCGAGGTGTGGGTCGAGGCCGCAGTAGTGAGGAGCCAGCTGTTACCTTCAGCAACATTGGTCCAGATGTTGGTAGTGGTGACAAGGTCGACCAGGGTGTTGGCAGCAGCGGTCAATTCGTTGGTCAGGGTGTTGGCGGCAGCGGTCAATTCGTTGGTCAGAGTGTTGGCGGCAGCGGTCAATTCGTTGGTCAGGGTGTTGGCAGCAGCGGTCAATTCGTTGGTCAGGGTGTTGGCGCAGCGGTCAATTCGTTGGTCAGGGTGTTGGCAGCAGCGGTCAATTCATTGGTCAGGGTGTTGGCAGCAGCGGTCAATTCGTTGGTCAGTGTTGGCAGCAGCGGTCAATTCGTTGGTCAGGGTGTTGGCAGCAGCGGGCAATTCGTTGTCAGGGTGTAGGCAGCAGCGGTCAATTCGTTGGTCAGGGTGTAGGCGGCAGCGGTCAATTCGTTGGTCAGGGTGTAGGCGGCAGCGGTCAATTGTTGGTCAGGTGTTGGCGGCAGCGGTCAATTCGTTGGTCAGGGTGTTGGCGGCAGCGGTCAGATTCGTTGGTCAGGGTGTTGGCGGCAGCGGTCAATTCGTTGGTCAGGGTGTTGGCGGCAGCGGTCAGTTCGTTGGTCAGGGTGTTGGCGGCAGCGGTCAATTCGTTGGTCAGGGTGTTGGCGGCAGCGGTCAATTCGTTGGTCAGGGTGTTGGCGGCAGCGGTCAATTCGTTGGTCAGGGTGTTGGCGGCAGCGGTCAATTCGTTGGTCAGGGTGTTGGCGGCAGCGGTCAATTCGTTGGTCAGGGTGTTGGCGGTCGAGGACTCGGCAGTAGTCAGGTCAGACGGGTGGAAGCCTTAATCACGCCCACTGTCACCCAGACTGTCACAGTGGACAGGTTCGTGACCTTGACTGACCTGGCCTTCCACAGCGTGGCGGTGACCCTGACTGACCTCAGAGTACAGACCATCACGGTCGGGACACACGCGGTAAGTTGTTGTAGCACGCCATGTAATTAAGTGCAGGTTGAACAATATTAGCACCATTAACTATGGTTGATATAACTACTATAACAAGTGCTATTGATATAACGTTAAACTAGCTCTGGTAGACTTGTTCATAATGTAATGGGTGTCGTATAATACTATAGCATCGGTTGTTAATATAACGTTAAATGTAGCCATATAGGCAGTGATGGAGCGGAAGTTGACCCTATTGGTGGCCACTAATGTTGTTGTCTACAGGTGGTACAAACTCCCGTCGACGACCACGTCGCCCTCCAGACCACGGTAGTTGTCAGGCCCACTTCGGTCACCGTCACTTGTGTTAAGTCTGACTTTAAGTTGGTGACGGATGTGGCTGTAGACCACGTCACCATCATCCACACCTCTTACGTCATCCGTCAGACCACCGTCACCACCCTCGTCACACAGACGTAAGTAGACTAAGCAAGTGTTGTACAGACTTGTATAAAACTGTTATTTTCTGAACTTCCTCTCTGTAGGAAAATTAAGTCTTAAGCTCACTAATTTTAAACTTGTGCTGAAGTTTAAACCGTTAGGTTCGAAGAGCATATTTTAGTTAAAACCCTAACGAGAACTCTTAAACCTAGAATAACTTCTACATCCATTGAATGTTTAGTATAATTTTAATGTGTGGAACTAAATGTTTAGGTCATTAACTAATTTACCTCACACATAACCTCTGAAAAGTTTGTTTATTTATGAATATAGTAGATCAGATGACCAGGTTAGAGTACTGCAGTCGAGTCATTTACCAGATAGTTAATATATTCTTCGGGACAATTAAAACGACATAAGTTAAACTCTCGGTGTGTTTTGTAATGTTGACTCCGGCAGGCTGACCTACACCTCCACGCTGGTCCGCACCATCATCAACACCCAGAGGACCACCTTCACAGACTTCCGCACCATCACAGACACCGTCTTCGTCCCCGCCGTCTACAACCACTAATAGATGCTGTAACCTGCTGTAAATCTATCCATAAGACTATATATGTTACATATTTCCTGTAGTATATAAGACAATAAAAGTTACTCGACTATTGAAGTTCTTTGTGTCTCCACTCGTGTAGGGATTCTATCCTGTAGTAATATTTTGAGAAAAAAGATTTGATAAATTTTCTTCGTTGCTACAAAAATTTTTTTAATAAACATATTTATTTTTGACAACTACACAAGCTTCATTATTGATGCCGGAGGCGAGGAAATAAACATGCTGGTAAACATAGGATTTTTCAGTTTTTCAAAATCTTTTGTATTGGAACACGAAATATTCTCGTTAGAACATTGAAATGAATCTTCAGATGTACTTGCACTGGCCACCAAGAAAATTATTTACCCAAGAACGTGTACTGGAATCGGTTAAATTGGCATTGTTGAGTGTGTAATACTGTGTCGGGAATCTGGATAAGGTGTACGCATTATAGACTAAGTCTGCTCGGTTCACATGTGACATCTTGTCGATTACTTAAGAACTCTGGGATGTCCTCGTACTCCCTGGGGGGATTACTATAGTACTCTTGGATTAAAGGGAAGGGGTCGAGGGATAACCGTATTACTGTTTTGTACTCCTGGCTAGGATAACTACACCATCAATCATTAAATGAGATTATATATATATATATATATATATATATATATATCTCTATTGTGGGCCAAAAACTCCCCCCTGATTAAAAACGTAACATGTGTTTACCTGAACCTTAATATACTACACAGGTAAACATGTCTGGTCTTTGATGTTCTTATGTTATGAAATATAGAAGGAATATTTTAAACTTCAAATGGCTTATTAGAATAAAGACTCGTGTATATTTGTTTGTATTCTTGTTTCTGTTGCTTTATTTGTTTTTTCATTGTTGGTTTTGACTTCTTATTTCTTTCTTGTTTATGTTGGATTTGACCTCATTTACAAGTTTTGTTTCATTCTTGTGCTGATTTTTGGTTTCACTTAAACATTTCAAAATTTTTTCACCCATATGGTAATTCTTGAGTTAATTATGACTCTTATTCAACATTGAAGCTTCAAAAGAATTCCTGTCAGTGTTGGGTATTTAATTACGAAGTTGGAATTTGGTTGAATGATTAATATTTACATAAATGATTAAGGTGGCGTTAGTAATTTAGTAGAGGTACTAAGACTATATTGGGAGTTAATTTTAACAAGTTATTTTAGTTTATACGTGGTTGAGAATTAATTTTATTTACGATTTACACGGAGTTTTATATTGAGTGTTTACAATTTTCCCTAAATTATGAAATTATTAATTTTATAACTGAATAAAAACTAAGTATATAATATCTTATTTACTACTCACTAAAAATAAAAAAGTATAAATTTACAAGTCTTCTCTAGTTATAAAGAAAAGTATTTACCAATTTATTTTCATACGTGTTTTGCTGAAGGATCTTGAAATTGTGTAAGTTAAGAATATAAACAATTATAGGTAAACAATTCTGCTTGTTATTTGTACTTAATGAAGATTGTCAACTAACCCCTTGTGAACGGAGTCCCTTCTGAGCTGAATAAAATCATCTTTCGTTAACCAAATAAAATACCAAAAGTGGCGTCCCTGTAGTGAAGGGATTAAGGAGTAAAGAGTTTTAGTAATGAAGGGATTAAGGAGTAAAGAGGAAGTTTTAGTAATGAAGGGATTAAGGAGTAAAGAGTTTTAGTAATGAAGGGATTAATGAGTAAAGAGTTTTAGTAATGAAGGGATTAAGGAGTAAAGAGTTTTAGTAATGAAGGGATTAATGAGTAAAGAGTTTTAGTAATGAAGGGATTAAGGAGTAAAGAAGTTTTAGTAATGACGGGATTAAGGAGTAAAGAGTTTTAGTAATGAAGGGATTAAGGAGTAAAGAGGAAGCTTTAGTAATGAAAGGATTAAGGAGTAAAGAGTTTTAGTAATGAAGGGATTAAGGAGTAAAGAGGAAGCTTTAGTAATGACGGGATTAATGAGTAAAGAGTTTTAGTAATGAAGGGATTAAGGAGTAAAGAGGAAGCTTTAGTAATGAAAGGATTAAGGAGTAAAGAGTTTTAGTAATGAAGGGATTAAGGAGTAAAGAGGAAGTTTTAGTAATGAAGGGATTAATGAGTAAAGAGGAAGCTTTAGTAATGACGGGATTAATGAGTAAAGAGTTTTAGTAATGAAGGGATTAAGGAGTAAAGAGGAAGTTTTAGTAATGAAGGGATTAATGAGTAAAGAGTTTTAGTAATGAAGGGATTAAGGAGTAAAGAGGAAGCTTTAGTAATGAAGGGATTAATGAGTAAAGAGTTTTAGTAATGAAGGGATTAAGGAGTAAAGAGGAAGCTTTAGTAATGAAAGGATTAAGGAGTAAAGAGTTTTAGTAATGAAGGGATTAAGGAGTAAAGAGGAAGCTTTAGTAATGAAGGGATTAAGGAGTAAAGAGGAAGCTTTAGTAATGACGGGATTAAGGAGTAAAGAGGAAGCTTTAGTAATGACGGGATTAAGGAGTAAAGAGGAAGCTTTAGTAATGAAGGGATTAAGGAGTAAAGAGGAAGCTTTAGTAATGGATAATCAAAGTAACTGATGTGATTCCCATTAGAGAGAGACACTTGGTAGTTGAGTTATTGAAAGACTTTTGCATAAAGACTAACTTACGTACAGGGATAGCAACGATTAGAGGAATATATTTACGATATGTTGTTTAGTTTAAGTGTATCGTTAATAACATATGTTGTAACCAAACCCAACTTAACCTTTCTAGAATAACCTAACTTGTGTAATCTGAGTTAGCTTAATCTACATGAATAAACCTGATTTACCTAATCTAACTATCTACCTAAATTAATCTTACCTACGTAATCTGATCTATCTACGTAATCTAAGTTACTTTACTTAATCTAACACTACTAAATAACACACCTGACACTAACATTCCGACATTACTAAATAACATGGTGTGATACTTACACACCCACACTTCTAAATAACGAACACATCTTACACTTCTAAATAATACACGTAACACCTCTACACATCTGACACTACTAAATAACACACGTGACACTTACACATCTGACACTTCTAAATAATACACCTGACACTAACACACCTGACACTTCTAAATAATACACGTGACACTAACACACCTGACACTACTAAATAACACACGTGACACTAACACACCTGACACTACTAAATAACACACGTGACACTAACACACCTGGCACTTCTAAATAATACACGTGACACTAACAGACCTGACACTTCTAAATAACACACGTGACACTAACACACCTGACACTACTATATAATACACGTGACACTAACACACCTGGCACCACTAATCACCATCACAGTGTCAGGTGATTGTGTGTTGTTTTTCACCACCAGTCAACGTAATATTCTCTCTTCTTTTATTTAGTAATTTCTATGTTCATATCTTCCTTCACATAACAACATCATAACTAACTTTACTTACAAAATACAACAACAGTTCCATACGTGGGTTATACATGGGGTTTCTGAGGCAACACTCAAGGACCATAACAACCACACTAGTGTTCGAACGTCTTGTCGCTGTCAAACGTTGAAGTTATTCTCTTAATTGTCGTATAATATTTTTCCATAAATATTAATCAATGATAATTTGTAAGACATACGTGTTTGAGTTTTTTTTATCTGATCATGAATTGCAGTTGAGATTTATAAAAGAATTAGTTGGTCAATGAAGACGAAGTCAAAGCTCAGTTTTACATTCGAACGGATTTCCCGCCAAAAATGGCCTTTAAATAGCGTGGCTGACTGTTCGAGGTCAGCAGTTGTCAGCACCGCCACCTTTAATCGGTCAGAGTTTTCTACAGCTTCGAGCAGTATACATTAAGGTGAGGAGTAATTTTTGGTGAAATTGTACTTGTTTTATTTTTGTGGGATATGGTGTTCTTTAATTTTGTTTCAATATAGTGTTAATATTAAAGTCTTTAATTTTAAACTAATATCTATGGTTGTTTTGTTTGTTATTTCAAAGTGTTAATATGTTTCTTTAACACTATGATGTTTTATCGTTTTAAAGACGTAGATGATCATAGTCACAAATTTGTGATGAGACCTTATAAACATTATCGTCTTTTCAGATGGCAAGTTTTGTGTCTACACTTTTGCTCCTTGTGGCGGCCTCCCAGGTAACTAGGTTTTTTCATTAACTCTATTCATATTGAACTAGTAACCTACAATGGCATTTGACATCCATAAACATAACTAAATACATTTAATAAGTCGTTTGTTTTTACAGGTCAACTGCCAACAGGATACAAGCCCATACGAACCACATGAAACCTACCCACCTGTAACTATCACCCCAGTTACTGTAACGGTGTTTGTGACGGTATGTAACTTAAACAATATCCTAGTTTTCTATTGGTTAAGTTGAGTACTTAAGTGTTTAACAAGTTTCCTTCTCATTAACTTCATACTCTAATAAATTATATAGTTTAAAATTCCGAAAGTTAATTTGTCTTCGAAAGCATAAAATATTTTACTTAAACAATACTTTCATCAAAATTGTAAAATTCCTGAAACTAATGGTAATTATTAATTTTCTCTACTTAAACAAAAACTAAAGTGGTTTTAACTCGTCCCCCTCCACTTAACAAACTAATAAGGCAGCGTAAGTGTTTTAACGAACACGACAAATTCTTACAATACGTGCTGCGTTTGTTTAATTATAAATATAACTTCGATTTAAGGCATTAAATCGATATTAACATTGACAGGACACGATCACCCACACACTGAGGGAAACTACCACCTCCGACGTGTGGATCACCGACCAGACCACAGTGACGCAGACTCTCACAGCCACTACCACTGACTGGAGCTTCGTGTCCTATCGGCCATCTACCAGGACCTCTGTTATCAAAATCACCTCCACACCCGTGAGTATCTCATCGTTAGGATTCTGTCTTGCCAATGCTTTCCTTGACTTAATTACGAGCAATTGTTTGATTAAATTTACTGATGTCGTGGGAGTGTTAAGTTGACACTGATGGCTTTAATTTTTACACTGACAAACATTCTACTCGAATAACTTGGTACATTAAACGGATTAAGTCTTAATCGGTGTTCTAGTTGAAACCTCATTATGTTAAAACCATATATGTTACAGGTCGAAGTAGTGACTGCCACCAGCTATGTCTACCCTCTGCGTACTATGGTGTCTGAATACACGTCTTTCTTTACTACCACGAGCGTTGTAGAGTTATGGCAGAGCATCACCCACGTGTCGGTAATACACCAGGTAAATAATTATCAATGTTCCTCAATCCACTAGTTTTCGTCCTATATGTAACGGTCTAAGACTTTCTTTAGATATATCAAAGTACAATTGGTTTTAACTTTCTCTAATGCTAGAATCTCTCTAGCTAGTTCTAATTGGCTTAATGGCTTAAACGTCAGGAATTTTTAACTTGAACAATCCCTATTGATGTAACTTGACTGGTATCATTAGTCTTGATAGCTCTCCACTATCGGTTTAATAACCTGAGTAACTTGACTAGCCCACTTCAATAGCATCTAAATTATAAAAGTAAGACAATGATATAAATTGTCTGGTCACATAATTTTCTTTACTTACAAATTCTTAATCCTTATCTCCCACAGGTGCACACGGTACCCGTGGTCAGTACTCAGGAGCTGGTGCAGGAAATAGTCACTACCCTAACAGAGTTCATCACCGTTACCGTCACCTCCGCCTCCCGTTATGGACATAATTAATGTATCCTTGTAATAATTAACTTAATATAAATAAAACTTGTTTTCTGCATCATTCTGGATTTTAATAATGACCTAAAATAAGGTTAAATTATGTACACCACAATGTAACCCGAGCTTTAATCTGTTGCCTTAAATAAACGGTTACCGGATTTACTCTGAACATTAAGTTGACCTACACAAGTGTAAATCAGTAGTTGGTTAAAAAGTTTCAATATAATGATTTTGTTCTACTAAGAGTAGATGTGTAGGAAACGTAACTTCTTAATATTTCTAACCGAATATGGTATAAAGACCTAGTTAAAATTTGAAGATGGGTTCATGTCATAAGACGCTTTAGAAATAGTATGGATATTAAAACTGTCTTAAGACACAAATAGTCTAAATATTAACGACATTGCCAGAACCTAACCAATAGAGCGGTTAAGTGCAACGTATATTAATTTCATGGGCTTCTCCACCCTGTTTACCTGTTTAGATTATAAAGAGGCTTCAGAAATTAATACTCAAAATTTTAAGTTATCAAAATAAGCTCTGAACGCAATTGGCAATATAGCAACTAAGTTTGTTTAATAGATAATTACTTGTCGAGGAAGACGACTGAACTTCTAAGTGGTCCGCAGTGGTATGGGGGAAACTGAGGATGGATTTAAAACTTGACAAAACGAATCCTCTGGTAAATCTCTATTATATTTCCTTGCAAAGATTAACTGCACAACCACCCAATACTTGATATACTTCCTGGAGCCTTTGCAACAAGACTTGGAGGTTTATTTGTTGAACCATTTTGAAATGTATTACTTGTATTTCTGGGACTAATTATTAGCTTATATTCCTTTTAATGTTGAGCCACAACGAATACCAGTAGTTTTATTAAACGATCAAACTCAAGTATGAGAATCGTTTAAGTAAATGGATATTGGTATGTGGTCATAGATGTATGGATTATGTGTATGGACACTTTACTTGTGTGGAGGTGCTATATAGTGAAGTATTTCCTTTGTATCTAATCTTGATTAAACCCACAACACGATTGACTTGTTACCTAACAGATGGATTGTTGCTAGAAAGGAATATTATAATACCCATAAAGTCAACTATAGTATTACCAGAGGAATGAGTTAAGGATCTATCAATAGGAGGATGTATGGAGGGGACACCACGGAATATACAGGGCCCCGTGTCTACGGCCGTTCACTGCCTCACAAACCCTCTTCAACACTAATTAAATAATATTTCAACAAATCCTAAATTATTCCCGTTAATTAATTTCACAACCAAATTTTAGTTGTGTAATTAAATTCCAGCAATGAGGGACTACCGCCAAGCTACACCAAATTAATAATGAATTTAGTTATAATTATTAAGTGCAACCTCACGAGATGTTGTATATAAATAATTGAATTATATATACATTTACTAGTATATATATAGTGAGGCTAAGTTATATAAATTTGTCATTGGCTGGGAATATGATTTTTTAAAGTCAGTTTATTTTTTATTTTCTCTTTTTTTTAAAACTATGAAGAATTTTATGATTAGAAATTATTCCTATTGAATTTTAAGTTAGGTTAGGTTAGGCTAGGTTAGGTTCCTGTTTATTACACGTCTTAAAATATTATAAACATTTACGGTATATGATTAACCTATGACTATTATTGAACTAAAGATATTCAGTTAAATATTTTACCTCACTAATTATGTCTTGATGTTGTTCCTAAATTATCTCTTCTATTTAAGTAACTAATTTAATGTTTTCATGCTCTGTATTTTTTTGTTATTTTATGTATCTATGATGATTGTTTTATATTGTAGCTTAATATATAATGTAAGTCTTTTGTAATGGCTCGGGTGATATGTATTTTGGTTTGGTTTTATGCTGAGTTGACTGACTGACTTTACTGACTTTTCCAACTAACTGACTGACTAACTTACTTTACTGACTTTTCCAACTAACTGACTGACTGACTGGCTGACTGACTTTACTGAGTGACTGACTAACTTACTTTACTGACTTTTCCAACTAACTGACTGGCTGACTGACTTTACTGACTTTACTGAGTGACTGACTAACTTACTTTACTGAGTGACTGACTAACTTACTTTACTGAGTGACTGACTAACTGACTTTACTGACTTTTCCAACTAACTGACTGACTGACTTTACTGACTTTACTGACTGACTGACTAACTGACATTACTGACTTTTCCAACTAACTGACTGACTGATTGACTGACTTTACTGACTTTACTGACTGACTGGTTTATTACGACTGAAGCAGTAACTTGTACCTCGTAATATTGTTTGATAAGCATGATGGAGTTGTTTCTCCGTGTTCAGAGTGTTAGTCAAGCATTAATGATTTATTTTTTTATCAAGCGTGGAAGAAAAGTGTTAACAATTAAGGCGCGAAGGACGAGGGCAAATTATAACGACGGTAGTTCACCCTCGTTACGTGTTCCACCTCTGTTGTTACGACCCAAAGATAATAATTTGTAAGTTTAATTCTGTCAATAAATTACTATTAATATTCTAACGGTTATTTATTATCACAGAAATTATGAATATTACTTTAAGAAATACTTGTACTGATGGATAAGTGAGGTAATGCCACGTCTTTTGTTGATGAATATAGACTGAAAAAATGGGGGGGGGGGTAGGTGGGTGGGGGGGGGTTTAGGGAGGTGAAGGGGGGTGACAGAGTGGGGTAATGGGGGGTGAGGAAGGTGAAGAGGGAGGGTAGGTCGGCCGAGAAAGTCATTCTGTCTTCAGCTTGCAGTTGGGTAACACTCGTCTCTTAGCAAAGGTGATATAGTATAAGTGTTAGTCTTATGGTTGGGTTTTAAAGTGAGAGTTAATGAGTTGTTTTTATTTAATGGGTTTGATATTTAAGTATTATTGTTTCTTGATATTTAAATTGGTTGTCCTGTGAAACAAGGATTGAATATCGTTTAAACTATCAGTTACTTAGTTCGTCTTACAAAGTGTAAGTTCTATAACACAAAGGAACTTTTCACTTCGTATTTTCATACTCGCATGACGTGGTAGTATCGATCTTGCCTCGCAAAACTTTTCCGTAACACTATAATAATTACGATGTTTATTTTTGTACATTCAAACAAATAAAAAAAAGTATCATCCAACCCATGAACCCTGATGCAGAACTCATGAATTTACGTTGTTCCCCCAGATGTGGACGTTCGTGACGACGGCTTTAGCCATCTTGGCGGTTACCCCTACACAGGCCGGTGATCTTCTTCGAAGACCGGTTAGTAATTTTATTTCTCGGATACATACTTGTTGATGAATAACATTATCAAACAATATTACTCCATCAAATTTCTAATCTGATTATTTGTAGACATAAAATTACCAGTGTTCTTCATAAGACGTTACCACCCTTATTTCTTCTCTACAGAATGCAAACATAATCCTGAAGCAAGACTTCCAAGGACCGAGAGGTTCCTTTGTTACTCAAATAGGCGATAGCCCCGTTTTGGGTCCAGACAACACTGGCCGAGGTAGTAGTGGTCGGGTATTTGGTTCAGGTGTCGACAATGACCTGGTTTTTGACTCTGGCGTCGGCAGTGGTCGTGTCTTTGGCTCTAAATCAGGTGTTGGTAGTGGCCCGGTATTTGATACAGGATCTGGGGTCGGCAGTGGTCAGGGCTTTGGTTTAGGTGTCGGCAGTGGTCGGGTCAGTGGTTCTAGATCAGGTGTGGGCAGTGGCCCGGTATTTGGTACAGGATCTGGGGTCGGCAGTGGTCGGGTCAGTGGTTCTAGATCAGGTGTCGGCAGTGGCCCGGTATTTGGTACAGGATTTGGGGTCGGCAGTGGTCGGGTCAGTGGTTCTAGATCAGGTGTCGGCAATGGCCCGGTATTTGGTACAGGATCTGGGGTCGGCAGTGGTCGGGTCAGTGGTTCTAGATCAGGTGTCGGCAGTGGCCCGGTATTTGGTACAGGATTTGGGGTCGGCAGTGGTCGCGTCTTTGGTTCTGGATCTAGTGTCGGCAGTGCCCCGATCTTTGGGGCAGGTGTCGGCAGTGCCCCGATCTTTGGGACAGGTGTCGGCAGTGGCCCGATCTTTGGGACAGGTGTCGGCAGTGGCCCGGTCTTTGGTTCAGGATTCGGCAGTGATCAGGTCAGGGAAGTGGAAGCCTTAATCACGCCTACTGTCACCCAGACTGTTACACTGGACAGGTTCGTGACTTTGACTGACCTGGCCTTCCACAGCGTGGCGGTGACCCTGACTGACCTCCGATTACAGACCATCACGGTCGGGACACGCGCGGTAAGTTGGTGTAGCTCGCCATGTTAAGTGATCCCTGAGTGTAATTAAGTGCAGGTTGAACAATACTGGCACCATTAACTATGGTTGATATAACTAGTTTAACAAGTGCTATTGATGAAACATTAAACTAGATTTGGTGGACTTGTAGATGGTTAAATCATTATTTTGTCACAAGCATTACTGTAGTAACGGTTAATATAACTTGGTGTAGCCATATACAGTAGGCAGTGAGGGAGCAGAAGTTGACCCTATTGGTGGCCACTAATGTTGTTGTCTACAGGTGGTACAAACTCCCGTCGACGACCACGTCGCCCTCCAGACCACGGTAGTTGTCAGGCCTACTTCGGTCATCGTCACTTGTGTTAAGTCTGACTTCAAGATGGTGACTGACGTGGCTGTAGACCACGTCACCATCACCCACACCTCCTACGTCATCTACCAGACCACCATCACCACCCTCATCACACAGGCGTAAGTATAGTGTCTGTTGTCATAGTGTAACAGTAACCCGCCTGGTGTTATGTTTTAACTTGGTATAACGAGTAAATATATTAGTTCTGTTATTAATGGTAAACTGTCTCCCACAGCCTGACCTACACCTCCACACTGGTACGGACGATCATCAACACTCAAAGAACAACCTTGACTGACCTCCGCACAGTGACAGACACCGTGTTCGAGCACGGTACCTATGGTACTCCCGTCTAGTGCCCTCGCAGCGTCCACTAATGCCATCCTTATTAACTGGTCCCTTGTACACCAGAATTTAAATTATAATGTTATATTGTGTACATAGAAGCCTTATTTAATAAAACTTACAATATTACCACAATATTTTAATACCCAATAAAGCTAACTCGGTTTTTTTAGATTTTTCGTTTTTATTCACAAATTAATGAGTAACTTTAAGGTCTAAATCTATTTTATAATAGATGCCGCTAAAGTGTCTGAATTATATTGTAACAAACAATAAGTTTGCGCTCTATGTTCACTTAAAGCGGCTGTAGCTGTAAAATTAGAATTCGCGCTCAAATATTGCCGACATTATGAAATTGCCTCCTGGTAACTTTGCCTTAAGTTTAACAATTCTGGTAATGTACTCGTTAGAAGACTACGTAAGTACCAATGCTACAATCCACTACCTTAATGGTTGGATGGAACTTGTCAAGAGGGGTATACTCCACTAAACATTTGCTTCTGCTAGTGTGTAATTGTCAGGGTACTGGTATAGTAAAAAGCTAAGTCTACAACACCTGGTGTTTTAACTTGCCCAGTACAGGATGGTAAACTAGCTTAAATGAAAATATTTATCCGCTTAATTAAGAGTTTAATCAACTTGGACTATGGTGTAGGACAACCTCAAATGCTGTGATAGAGGCTCTTGGCAGAACATTCCTGGAGTTGAATGTTACTTAATAATTTGAAAAGGTTGGTTATATAAAGTACCACGGCATTTGGTTGTTGCCTTTACTGGACTTTTTACTTTAATGGAGGGAGACTGAGAGTGCTTGATTCACTACGTGCGACGTCTTAACTTTTCGTCTGGTCGTTTAACTGGTGAAAATAAAACCGTGTAACTCCATCTAATCTCCACCTTAAATTAATGGAACGAGAAACTCCGGTTAAACACTACATAACCGTCAGGCAAAGCATGAGCTACTTTAGAACCTTTGACAATTTGTAGCCGAAATTATGAAGGTACACTCGCACAAAAAAGTATCGGTGCAGGGTGTGATCGACGACTTCCGAAACGATACGTACTGTGATATGTCGGGAAGGTTGGTAAGTGTATCCTCATTGACCCCCCCCCACCCACTAGGTGTTGCCAAATGGCTGACAGTGTGTTCTCGGATTGTTGCTTTGTCGACAATGATGAGCGAGGGTTCGGTGAACGTGGGTATAAAACAAGAGGCAATATGAAGCGGTAGAGATCTACACATGGAAACCACAGAGGGAACACGATGAGCTATTATTCCCCTTCATAACGAAGGGTTTGGCGTCACATATTAGCCGGCGGGTTGGTGTCCACAGGAACACCGCTGCACCATGGATTCGGCGATACCTCGAAACTGGTGTTACAGACGACAGGTCTCGGAGCGGCTGTCCACACTGCACCACCCCTCAGGACGACCAGGTTGAGTGGTTTATTTGGAAGCATAAATTAATGTGGCAATATTCACAAGTGCCAATTTTAACGGAGCTCCTTATTTTTCATACTGTATCACTTCCCAACCTTATTTATAACGGTTTGATTCACTTTACTAGGCCATAGCTGCTCAACAAGATTACAGGGCTGCAAACACACGGCTGGAACAACTGGTCTCAAATTGTTCACACTACATTATGAACCGATACTTTGTTGCGAGTGTACCTGTAAATATAAGATTCCAACCGACACTACGAGGTCAGTAGTCTTAAAAAAGTGGGACTAGATTGCGATTAAGTACTAGAATTTATTTTCATTGTTCAAAATCGATGGTATTTTAACATGTAGTTCGCCGGGATATCACCTCCATATACTTATGGGTCAGTCAGCCCACAAGTCTAGACAAGGAACTGTAATCTATCCCGAGAGGGTGACCTTCAGAGGCAACACGATCAAGTTACTAGACCCTTCGTTACTGGGAAGCCCTGACTCATGACAGACCCTTAGGGGGGACGTACGTTTTCATACTAAATTTATACTTAAGGATTTATAGTAAAAAGAATTGTGTTCAGCTTAGTGCGGTTGAAGTGTAAGGAAAAAATATGAATTTTTATGTACACGAGGCGTTCGGTGAAGTTATAATTTACTTAAAACTTTAGAACTTCCCAATTCAGCAGCCAAATAACCAATTATATTTTCTAAGGTTTGGTTACAGCAATATGCTTTATAATTAATTTACAGATATATTAACATACACGGGTGAATATAAAGAAATTATTTTAGAGGAGTCTTTATTTAATATTCCTATCCCAGTTTTACAATTAGCCAACACCGGTTAAACAACATTTAGTGGCGTTATTATCCTAAGTATCCTGTAGAGGAGGTGACGGTAGAGGTCACGATTTGCGTCACTGTCGTAACTATCTCTTGCACCAACTCCTGCGTGGAGAACACTGGCTTTGTGAAGATCTGGGGAAAGATTACAGAAATTTAATATTTCCACGATTAAATACAATAATTTCACAAATTTCCTGCTTCAGAACCACTTTGCTTAAACGTTAATGGTAAAGAACTACAACTGTCTCAAGGTGAAGTATAATTTAACAACATTAGTTTGAAGTAGATGGCGATTTATTTTTTTTTTTACAGCCCAAGTTTATCAAAAATTTCTTGAAGTCATAATAAACTAGACTCGTGGTGTTACAGGTGTGGGTTACCTTACCTGGTGAGCGAGGGAGACGTGAGTGATGCTCTGCCAGAACTCAAGGATGGTGGTTGAGGTGAAGAAGGAAGTGAAGATGGACGTTACAGTTCTTACTGGGTTGGTGAAGGATGTTACGGTCGTTACGATCACCTGATAAATATAAGATACAACATTAACGCCTTCATAACTACAACCAAATTTAACAACTGGAATTCTGTAAAGTATCTTGCATTGCAAGACGTCATTGCCAGTCCAACGAAACCCACCTTATTTTTTTTAATTTACTTTGGCCTTACCGGGGTGGAGGTGACCCTCACTACAGAGGTCCGGGTGTAGGGTTCGGAGGACACAAAGTCCCAGTCGGTGGTATACTGGGTGACAGGGAGCACTACGGTGGTCTGGTCAGTGATCCACACGTCAGAAGTGGAAGTCTCCCTCAGCGTGTGGGTTACAGTCACCTGAGGGGGGGGGGGGTGTAATTATTACGTGCCTTGGTTTATTGGGCAAAATAATTTTATGTAAAGAGTAAGTCCTTTTATACAGTGTTTACAGACGATCAGATAAATAAAGTTATTAACCAATGTCCTGTTAACACTATCCAACAAGCTATCTAGTTACGGAGGCTGTATTATCAAAACACGTTAAGATAATTTCAAAAACTCACCGTCTCGGTTACATATTTAGTGATCACTGTGAAGTAGGGGTCATGGGTGTCGTAGGTGGGAGAGGTCACCCGAGTGTTGTAGGTGGGAGTGGCCACCTGACAACTCACCTAGAAGGAAGGGCAAGAGGTCCATTATAAAGAATTTAAGTCAATTTGTGTTATACCAAGTTAAGGCTTTGTTTTATATTTAAATTGTTTTTTACAAAAGATAAATTTAGGTTATGTTTGAGTGGTTATATTTACCGAAACAACTCCCAAGAACAGAAGAATAACTGCAAACACCGACATCTGTTGGGAAAAATGGATACTTGTAGTAACAAGGAACCATGAAAACGGCCTAAACAAACCAGAGAAATATTAACCAAAGTAATCAATCGCATTAGAAACTATTCAATAAATAAAAGTCCTTTTTTTCACATAAGAACTACAAATCACCAAAAAACTTCAACATTAAACAAACATGGTCTATAATACTCACCTTGTTGTGTGAAGCTGACAACACCTGTATCAGACAAGCAATGGACGGAGACAACGCGTTAGGGGCTGCCGTCCACCTATTTATTAGCCACTTTTGGCGGGAAACTTGTTCGAATGCCCAACATGACTTTGGCTTTGTTTACAATTCAGTAATTTTTTTTTGTCTCTAGCTTCAATAAATATAACCTACATGCGTACAGACTTAAGTTAATAATGAGGAAGGTCTTTATTTTCTTTATTTAAAGAAAATTAAAAGTGTGAGTCTTGCATAATTCCGAACTCAGGACGACACTCAGCCGGAGTCACTGACGACCAAAGGTAATTAAGCCATTACGTAAGAAAGCCGTCCACTGTATCTGGTTGTGGGTTAGATTAGGTTAAGTTAGGTTGGGTTAGAGTAGGTTAAGCTACTACTACTACTATTATTATTATTATTATTTTTAGAACGTGGCCTCCAGCCTCCCCCAATAGCCACACCTTCGCCACCATTTTATTACCTTAATATTAAATATCCTAATACATAAGTAGCTATCCTAGCTGTGTTGAGTTAGTTGAGCCGCAGATCTACGCGGCATTCAGTGACTGTTGCCTCATAGTCAATATCTGCAACTGTTGTCGGCTTTGGGGCCGATGCTCTCGTTCCCCTGAGGCAGAGCAAAGTCGACTGAAGGAGAGAGAAGGAAAATCGACATCTCATCCAGGCTGTAACATAACTTCTGGGCTGCTGCTTCTGTTCGGATATTACCTCCGCGAGTCTGGCGTAGAAACATCTTGCACTTGGTCCCATCCCACCAGAGGTTGTGAACACTAGAGGAGTGAAGCTGCCTTGATCAACGCTTTGAATTCTCTCCCTGTATGCCCCTATCTTGTCGTTCTCGTTCCTCCTGTGTGCAGCATCGAGAGCTAAGTTACGGTGACATGCGGCCATGGGATCAAAAATCCTGATGTCGAAGAAGGCTCGCTGTCCCCGCGTCCAGAATCCTCGAGCACTGACGTCAACACGGGCTTCGTTGGATGTGTTTGAAGTCCTATGTTGGAAAATCTCACCGTCCAATGGAAGGAGGGTCGGTTCTACCCTGACATCACGGCAGATTTCCTTCAACATATTTGCTGTGAGATTCCTTACTTCGTCATGCCTCATGCATATGAAGCCCCCCTTCTTGCACACCATGGCGTGATCGACGTCATAGGAAGAGTCACACACGTATTGGGAGGGCAAACCTTCTACTGGCCTACCGTACCTTAGAACATTGGCATCTGTAAATTCTTGTTTATTGAGACTGAAATCATTTGCCCTTATCGGTAACGTAGTTAACCAGTTCGAGGCGCCCACCTCCTTCGCTATAGCTACTACTACTACTACTACTACTACTACTACTTTTTCTTAAAGTGGCCTTCAGCCTCCCCCAATAGCCTGACCTTCGCCGCCATTTTATTACTTTAAAATCAAATATCCTATTACAACATAAGTAATAATAATAATAATAATAATAATAATAATAATGTGTTTGAAGTAACTCACCATGGAAGGAGGGTCGGTTCTAATGAATTTCCTTCAACATTTTGCTCAATGCCTCATGCATATGAAGCCCCCCTTCTTGCAACCATGGCGTGATACATAGTTTGGGAGGGCAAACCTTCTACTGGCATACCTTAGAGTATCTGTAAATATAATGTGGCCTTCAGCCTCCCCCAATAGCCTGACCTTCGCCGCCATTTTATTACTTTAAAATCAAATATCCTATTACAACATAAGTAATAATAATAATAATAATAATAATAATAATAATAATAACCACATTCAATAATTAAATTGTCAAAAAGGTTAACAGGTATACAGTTCAGCATGAGTATATATAATGTAGGTATACGGTATATATAGATCGTAGGAGTATACACATACCTATGTAATATACCTAGGCAATGCAGGTATATAACAAAGGTTAAACAGTAAGGCAATTTGACCAAGGATAACCAACAAAGTCATCAGATGCGTGTTTCCAGTAGAGCCATCCACCTGAAGATTAACCACCCTAACTAATTTACCGTACAGTCACGAAGAAGAGTCGTGTCGCCTCTCCTGCTACTCTATGAACCCTGGAAATTTAGACTCATGAACCCGAAGCAGCAGACTGACGCATTATTCTGTCTATAAATGTTTCGGATTCACGAGTTTGAATCTTGGTGGTTCATGGATCAGCGGGTGAGGGAGACAGGACTTTTTCATTCGTGACTTGTACTGCATATCAACTAAAGTCCTTATAAATATGTTTTTTCTTTGATCATACAGTAAATATACATAATTTTAAGAGATTTACGTCTAAGATGGGGTGATATAGAGGCTTATTATGACACCAAGTTGATATACGAAAATTGAATTATGTCAATGGTGTGGTTGTTAGGTGTGGGTCGGTCGTTACATCACAGGAATATTATATACGGGTTATTACTTTTACTCTTATAGTCATTTTTAGATAATAATATGTAACTCATTCCTGTAACTTGGTTAGGTTATGGAAACAAAATTGATTTATGATTGGTTAAGGGTGTGTGGGTACTTGAGGGAGAGGGGGGGGAGGTAATGGGGGTGTGGGGTAATAGGGGGGTGGTGGTGGTATGGGGGTTGGGTGGGGGGTAGAGGGATGTGTGGGTATAAAAGGCGAGGGCACCGGGTCAACGTCGTCAGTGTGCGCCTCACCGTTATCACGTTAACATCTCTCAACTATAAAACTTTCTTTGCAAAGGTATTGGGGTTTATAGGGTTTGGTGTTTTAGTTTATTTTAGTTATGTTTTAAGGTTTGTGATTTTATTGGGTTAAAATTAATTAGTATTGTAACTTCATTGCAGTAGTTTATCTAATTGAACACGACTGTTTACTTCAAATAATTAATAGAACATAGTGGTTGGCGTTAGTGTACTATGTACACTCTCTTTACCAGCTTACTAAAACTAACCACATTCGAGGTAAATTTTTAGTCCTTAAATTGCTCTACCTTAAGTAATTTTAAGAAATTAAATAACTTTACTTCCTAGAAGTTTCCTGCACTTGTATTGACTAAATCTAACTACTGTAATCGCACATCGACTACACTTGAACCCCTTGAATATTAAAGATTTCTTTAACTTGGTTTGCTGTTCCTGTTATCTTGTAGAAGCCTTTACGTCAACTACTTCTTAATTTTAATCCGTATTATAAATTCCAGATGTCTTGGTCAACGGTGTTCCTGGCTGTGGTCTTGTTAACAACCCAGACGACGTCTGCGGATAGACCAGTAAGTTTTTTACACCAATATATTTTCTAAGCGTACATAACTCCATGACCAGCAACAGTAGCTCGTATGAATAACGTCCTGTAATATTCTAACTTCTCAATTAATCAACTATAGATATATCATCGGATTGACATCTTAAGTCATGCATTGTTTATGGTTTTGAAATTCGTTTCACATCGTTTCAAAAGTATATCTGCATTATTTTCTCCCCAGCAGAGACCGAGAGGAGTGGTTAGCGGCACCACTACAGGTGGTTCTACACCAACCTATGGAACCCAAGGCTCTACCGGAGGACAAGGCTCCACCTTTGGCACTGGTCAGGGCTCTACCGGAGGACAGGGTAGCACCTTTGGCACTGGTCAGGGATCTACCGGAGGACAGGGTCCCACCTTTGGCACTGGTCAGGGCTCTACCGGAGGACAGGGTAGCACCTTTGGCACTGGTCAGGGATCTACCGGAGGACAGGGTAGCACCTTTGGCACTGGTCAGGGCTCTACCGGAGGACAGGGTAGCACCTTTGGCACTGGTCAGGGCTCTACCGGAGGACAGGGTAGCACCTTTGGCACTGGTCAGGGCTCTACCGGAGGACAGGGTAGCACCTTTGGCACTGGTCAGGGCTCTACCGGAGGACAGGGTAGCACATTTGGCACTGGTCAGGGCTCTACCGGAGGACAGGGTAGCACCTTTGGCGCAGGTGGGGTCTTTGGCGGCGGTGTGTTTGGCTCAGGTCTCGGCAGTGGTCAGGTCAGGCGGGTGGAGGCCTTGATCACGCCCACTGTTACCCATACTGTCACTGTGGACAGGTTTGTGACCTTGACTGACCTGGCTTTCCACAGCGTGGCGGTGACCCTGACAGCCCTTGGAGTCGAGACGGTCACCGTCACTAACTTGGAGGTAAGTGTAGTGTTCCATAACTATAAAGAAGGTTGAACAATACTGTTGGCATAATCTGTTGACCAATATTGGTGGCCACTAATGTTGTTGTCTACAGGTGGTACAAACTCCCGTCGACGACCGCGTCGCCCTCCAGACCACGGTAGTTATCAAGCCTACTTCGGTCACCGTCACTTGTGTTAAGTCTGACTTCAGGCTGGTGACTGAGGTTGCGGTAGACCACGTCACCATCACCCACACCTCATACGTCATTCATCAGACCACCGTCACCACCCTCGTCACACAGACGTAAGTATTGCCTACTGTATATACTGCTTGATGTCTGTTTAATGGAGATAATTTGACCACTTACTTCCCCAAGATCTTTTAGTATTTGGATCCTTGGTTTTAGGTATTTCATATTTTTATTAAATGTTCAACCAATGCTTGGATTTTAAACGGGTAATTTTCTTTTTTTGTACCTGCTGGTGCAATTCCGTATAACAGATAACGTTCATAGGCGTTACTAAACCTTCATTACTCCCTGACAGACTGACCTACACCTCTACTCTGGTGAGGACCGTCATCAACACTCAGAGGACGACCTTCACGGACATCCACACCATCACCGACACAGTCCTCGTCCCTCTCGCCTACAACTAGATGTGACCAACCTTCACTCGTACATATTTAACGTCCAAGACATTGTAAATTTAAACAATAAATAATGCTGCAAAATTACCTTCTGTGTTTGTCTAGTACATACTGTAAGAAAGGTATCACGCAGGGTGTCTTAACTTCCGTAATGACCCATACATCCCCTGAAGTGCCAGAAGATTGGCGTGCGTTCCTGTATGGCAAAGGTTTCCACCTACCAAAGACCGGGCAACATACGTGAGGACACCCTCGAGCAAGGACCGTAAGACTTCCTCCATAACGCATGACCATCGTGCATATTCCACTATACCAAGTCTGTTATAAATGTTACACAAGCAATCCGTGCGGTATTTTTTTTACGGAGCACCTCTTGAAATGGTCCATAATGCGTTTAAAAAAGTTCCTGTTGGTGAGCCAGTCGCTGCTTGAATCGACCAGAGGTACCAGGCGTTTTGACTTGATTGTTTAATAGTTGTAAGGTATGGGAACTTCCCCTACCCTAAAGGTATCTCTTGGAACACGAGTGTAATATTTACTCTACGTTATAAAATACTAGTTTGTTCCTGGGGATTTGGATATAACTAAATTATCTAAGCAGTTTTCTATTAACACAACCAAACTGCTGTTAAGAGGTCTAGCAGAAGGTGGTGTAACCGTGAAGAAGTTGCATTTTTTACGCGGACCAAACTAGGCATTAATCATAACTGCGTCACTAGACTAATAAAGGAGGCCAAACTGCCCTATCCTTCACTATAATTTGCATTATTAAACAATGGTCGCGCAAAGCTTCACGAGTCTTTGCCACGAAACTTGGAACTATGCCATGAGCTCAAAACGACCTTCACACCGCGTTGTAACCAAATGAATCTCTAATTCGAACATAAAATGTAAGTTCATTACTTTCTGTAGCTGGAATCGCTTGAGAAACCATAGTTACTGATTTGAGGAACTTAGTACAGTACAAAAAATTCATCCCCGACGTTACATACACCTGACCCCCTCTACTGTTCTCGGTTCAGCTTCTCCAACCTTGCTGCCTCGCCTCACTTCCCTTGCTGGAGAGTAATATAATAGTGAAGAATAAACATTCCTTCCCCACGCTTCAAAATATTGTGCTAAGTGTCTTAAGAATAATTGTCAAGGTGAGGGTAGGCTTATAAACATTGTTGGCAGAAGTTATGGACGAAAATAAATGGTAGTTGGTATTGTGTACGGAAGTTGTAATTTGGCAGCTGATGGTCCTTAACCTCACCTGATACTTCACCTGCCTCTACCTGCTGAAAATAGTGACTTTAGTGACTTGTTTTAATTATCAGGTAAAGGATATTGCTGTAGGATAAAAATATAGAATATTTCACTCAATAAAAAAAATCCCCGTACAATATATGTATGTACCAATACAACTTAACACTGAATGTTACACCAGAAATAGTTAAAAAAGTTTCTCCAAAAGTAAAAGACTAAACTCTTCATCACAACATGTAGTTTATATTCTAATCTTAACAAAGTCGGTGGTCCATCGCTTACTGCCAACGCGAGAGAAAGCAGGTAAAACCCATAATCGGATTACGTTAAATTGAAAAGCTATTTACTCGGATCTTTCCAAAGCCTGAGTTGGTTTAGTGTGGAGCTCGCCTGCTCTTGGCTATTAAATCTCCAGGAATATGTTAGTGGAGGTAATGTACGTGTACAGTCTAGCCTCAAGGTTTACCAGAGACCCTCCCCTTATCCCCCAACCCTTCACCCCCTCACTCCTTCACCCCTACTCCTCATCCCTTCACCCCCTCACCCCTTCACCCCCTCACCCCTTCACCCCTCACCCCCCAACACATGCGATCACTTTGTCTCAATTTATATCCACGATTTTTAACCCTCAAACTTGTGATTATTTTATAAGTTTTGAATAATCTTTTGTTTCTGTTGCTGTAATACAAATAAGAGTTACCATTCTATTTATACCTAGGGAGTGCCAGTGAATGTCAGAGTGCTAGTGAGTCCTAGGGAGTACCAGGGAGTGCCAAGAGTTCAATAGAGAGACAGTGAGTGTCAGGGAGTACCAGTGAGTCACGGGGAGGATTAGGAAGTGCTAGAGAGTGTCAGTAAGTTCAGGAAAGAGATACTAAGTGCCGGGGAGTGCCAGAAAGTACCAATAAGTACCAGGGAGCCCCAGTGAGTACCAGTGAGTGCCAGGGGTGTCAGAGAGTACCAGGGAGTGTCAGGAATTATCAGTGATTGCCACCGAGTGCCAACAAGGAGTGCCAGAGGGTGCCAAGGTAATGCAGTATTATATAACATGTTAGGTTCACTTCGTTTAATTAGTTTTGTATTAAAAGGGAGAGGTGTTTTAACCCTTTGAACACGATGGTTTAAGTCATCATCTCACGGGATTAAATCATTATCCTCAAAGGGCTAGACCAGCTATCTTTCTTGTATAATTAAAACATTATCCAGTTAAAGCTTCATCATCAAAGGGTTAAAGATCGCTTGTGCGCGTGTGTGAGTGTCCGCGTGTGTGTGTGCGTGCGTGTGTGTGCGTGTGCGCGTGTGTGTGTGTGCGTGTGGTTCACCTTAACATCTAATTTACATATCCTATCAAAAGTTCCTTATAATTACCTCACCTATTCTATTATACCACAACATTATAGAAGAAACGTAGAGCTCTTACAGGTAAACTCTCCGTATGTAATTAATATGTCTAATTACCCAGGTATAATAATAAAAGTTTAATGGGGTGTTTTAGGCGACGATTGAATTAACAGTTGGGGGTGACTAGTTAGCCTGCCCTGAGTACTATGATAACACCCTGAGTACTATGATAACACCCTGAGTACTATGATAACACCCTGAGTACTATGATAACACCCTGAGTACTATGATAACACCCTGAGTCCTATGCTAACACCCTGAGTACTATGACAACACCCTGAGTACTATGACAACACCCTGAGTACTATAACACCCTGAGTACTATGATAACACCCTGAGTACTATGATAACACCCTGAGTACTATGATAACACCCTGAGTACTATAACAACACCCTGAGTACCTCAGTAAGTATGATATCTTAGCCTGCCAGTACAGTAGTATAATAAATTACCTCAGTAAGTATGATATCTTAGCCTTTTGAGTACAGTATCTTAACCCCTTGAGTACAATGGGTTAATCCCCCTTGAGTACAATGGGTTAATCCCCCTTGAGTACGATATCTTAAAACCTCTTCCCTCAAGCGCAGGATTAGCAGGTTTATCAAAGGATTAAAATCTTCTACGTCTATTTAATTTTTCTATTAATTGTACTGAAAAAATTATTATGAAAATGTAAAAAAAAAAAGACAAATAAATTAGGGTTTGTGATATGACTCCACCTGTTTGTATTCTGTAGAGGAACACGACGATGAAGTCTAAAATTATCAAAATGCAATTATCAATGTTTGGAATACTAGT
Organism: Homarus americanus; assembly: GCF_018991925.1. Lineage (NCBI taxonomy): Eukaryota > Metazoa > Arthropoda > Malacostraca > Decapoda > Nephropidae > Homarus > Homarus americanus. The sequence goes on along the minus strand of NW_024757351.1, from coordinate 544,930 downwards.
ACCTTGTTTATGTTCGGTTCGTCTCCACGCTATGATTGTTCTGTTAAGTAAATGTTGAGTTACTTATGAGATATATATAATTTTGGTGTTATTTATAAACCAGAAAATAATATATATAATACTTGAAATATAATAATAGTTTATGGTTAGAATTATAGATGTTTGTAGCTATATAGGAAGACAGAAGTCGGAGCCATTTTATTCGTTCGAACACTTTTCCCGCCAAACTGAGTATGTAAATAGAAGGGCAACGAAGTGAAGTTATCCTAATCTACTGCTGTATTCAAGCTGGTAACATCAACTCCTCACATACAAGGCAGGTTTTTTTTTTTATTTATGTGTAGTTTATTATATATTTTGGCAGTGTTGTAATACGTGAAGTCATTTAGTTATTTAATTTTGTGTTGTATGTTTTTATATTTTGGTTATATTAAATCTTAGAAACGTGGGTAAAGTACTAGTTTTCATATTTTAAATCTTATTAATTGGTTTTGGGCTTCTTCATGTTAATCCATTAACGGGTTTATTTGAAAAATAAAATCGCTGAACAGTTTGTGGGTATGATTATTTGAAGACGCCATCAGTTTTAACTTAAAATTTCTCAAAAAATCCACTATTTCATAAGAGTTTCTATATAATTGTAATAAATCAACCTATTATACTGTTATGTACTTTCGTTCGTTTAGCTTTAGCAGTAAATATTAAAATGAAACTTACTCATAGATTTCTTATAAGACTTGTTTAACAAAATATCACTCCTCAGAGTTCAATAGTTTTAACCTAAGATCTTTATCTTGCGAAACTCGGTTGGTTAGTTATCTTTACTTAAACGTTCATATTTTGACTATTGATGGATAATTTCCCGTAAATTTGTATTGTCTTTATTTTTTGTAAATTAATTTTGTAATCTAATTCCTCTTCAGATGATAGGATCAGTGTTCGTCCTGGCTGTGGCCGCGTGCCTCTCCCTGGTGAGTTCTTATTTATTTTATGATAAATCACTATTGCCACTCCTGCGGAACGGCAGGAAACGGCCTTGTCTACATAACGCTAGACCTGCAACCCTTCTGTAATAAACCCATGGGTAGATAAGTCTTCCATCTATTTTCGTTAATATAACTTGGCTCCTACATATCGTGAAACCTAAACCGATTAAATGAAATAAGCAGACAAAAGTTAGTATTGAGTATTCAAATTAGTTCAGACACTGTATATAAAATAAACTTTGATTTCAACTTCAAAGAAAATCCCTTCACAATGCTTATCCTGCTGTCTCGAGTTGCCATGACTTGCTCAGATTACTGAAGAGATATTATGGTAGTCCTTAAATACTGAACTTGAAACAGCTTTATGCGGATTGTTAAACCTTTGTTATTTTTAGTTCACTTTAATTCAATGCATTGGAGAATGTAACTAGTCCTAAACGTCCGGTTAATTATAAATTACCCACTTTTGTTAAAAGTGTAGTCTAAAATTAACATTAAATCGGAGGCTGACAATGTTTTAACGTCTTATATTATAGGTTAATGGTGAAGACTTTAAGCCCTACCAGAACTATATCACTACGCCAGTCAGCGTCCACACCAGGACAGTCACCGTTACTGTGAGTACCGGACTGTTTTACCTCTAGCTTGATGTATTGACTTGTATGTTGCTTTATTGTAATACAGATGGAATAAGCTGAAGAGCTCTGTCCACTTCGCCATTGACTTCATTAATTAATAAACCTTGTGTAGTCTTCGTTCACGGGGTGGGAGGTCACCTATGTTTATTTAACAGGCGACGGAGGTCCACACGGTGAGGTCGACGACAACACGGGACGTGTCTGTGACAGAGACGACTGTGGTGAACGTGCCAGTGACGGTCTTTGTGACGGTGAGGGACTTTGTAGCAGAGCAGCCCAACACCGTCACCTCAGTCGTTCGCGTCACCACTACAGATGTGAGCATTATTGGACGCTGGTTTTGGGGGTCTAAAAGCGGTGGTTTACAGAAGGAAATTGGTTTTATGTTCCTGGTATTGTAGATGGTTATTGTTAATGAAGGATAAATTAAATGTTTAATTGGCAAACCAAATTAATAGATGAGCTTTGATATTGGATTGTTAATAGAAAGATCTTTCTCTCGATAACTCTTGGTGTTTAAATATTTTAGTTAACGCTGAATATTCGTTAACTGTAGATATTGTCCACGGCAGGCTCTCGTTCCTTAAGGTTTTGTGATGTAATAATTTTCATATAGATAACAAAATTTACTAAAATTGATTAACTCGACGAACCTTAGAGCCTTTTCAGTATTCGCACTATCCAGAATTTAATCTCTATTTACATAAGCGATAAGACGTTCATGCTGGGGTATAAAGTTTACTTTAATTAGGAAACTTTAACAATATTTTATGCCATTGATGTAAATGGCTAGACTCGAGCCCTTAACTCTTCCTTTGGCCGCTACCAGAAACTGTTCAGGAACAAGTGGCAGTCTGAAAGAAGGGAACCGTACCTATTTATTCCTTCCTTCATAGGATGTTACAGGTTCTTCTGAAGTTCAAGATGACTAGGAGTATTTAGAACACGCTGCGCAGGTGGTAAAGTTAACTAAAGATAGAGTAGGAATAGTTAATTAGTTTAATCAAGCAGGTGATGGTAGGAGTTGGATGGTATCTTGAACCCGTCACAAGGCAGGTGGTACAACTCGTGTAAACCTTCCTTACAGCTGGAGGTGAAGACAGTCGTGGCAGGGGACTACCGCGTGAGGACGGTGTTGTCTGTGTTGACCAACTTCGTCCCCACCACAGAGACTGTTCAGCTCGTGGAAAGCATCACGCACTTCAACGTGGAGACTCAGGTGTGTTGAATATTCTAAGGCCGTATTATTAAACATCTTCCCTTGATGAGGGTTTTAGTGTTTCAACCCGAGTTTTAAACAGTCCTGAGGGACACGGCAGTACTGTACTTAACGGGGTGGTGTGCCGGTAAAATTGACGAATTCCAACAATTAATTTACAATATTAAAATAAGTTAATTTTACCGCCACACCACCCCGTTAAGTACAGTACTGTGGTGTCTCTCCGAACTCGTTTAGTTTTCAACTCTGGTTGAAACCCGACGACCCTCTAGAAGGGAAGATGTTCTTTAATAATCTGGGCGTTAGGATGTTTAAGTTGATCTACAGTAAACAACTAGAGTTCAGTGTTGGAAAAATGTATCGTCTACCAGACGAATGAGCATTAACGTTAGTGCCAAAAGTTCTATAGCCTCCTGTTCCACGAACCCCGGGGCTTATAGTCGTAAACCCAAAGCGGTAGACTAACGGATTATCTATAATACTTGAAATTGGTCCGAATTTGTTCGTGGTTCAGGAGGGGCTACGGGACTTTACCTGCTCGAAGTTCTCTTCACATCCCTTATTTGCCTTGATAAATGTTTGTCCTCCGGCATAATTTAATTGATTCTTAAAGTTTAAAATTTGACAATACATAAATTACCATCCAGATGTTCTCTAGTCCTGAAAGGGTTTAGGTATTCTAAACGTTCATGGCTATTAATGACAAGTTTAATTATTCTTTAAATAACTCTAGTAGAGTTCTTGGTGTAATTGGTCTAGTCTTGTTGTTTGTATGCTGAATTAAATCTAATGTTGTTAATCTTGCAGGTGGACACTGTGCCGGTACAGATCACGGAGAACATCCAGCAGAACATTGTGCTCACCACCACCCAGCTCATCCCTACCACCATCACTTCCACCACCGGATATTATAACTATTAATGACTTGTAATTTCACTTTATAAACTTGACCTTTAGTGTTGGAATAAACGGTCTCCTTTCACTAATATTTTCTATCCATAACTTGTGATAACTCCCGCTCGCTGTTGTATGGTTAACTAGTTCATGCCCTGACTGTTCACTCGGCTGTAAATGATTACCTAACTTCAGGCCAGGAGGTGTAGTGTCGCCCACATGCTACCTTGAGCCCCCGAGGCTTGGTATTGTACGGCGCTGTACTTCCACTCTCTCCCACCTGGTCAGTGAGACTATAGGACTTCTCTTGTATATCGTGGCAGTGATGCTGGACCACTAAAGTTTTTGGTTAACTACAATAGGAAATCTTGCACCTAATAGAAATTATTTCACTAAAGGTGTGGTGTACTGTACAACCTGCTATAAGTACAATGCTGCTGCTAATAGGGTGAATCTCGACTACAGCAGCCTCTTAAGAGCACCTTCATAACCGTATGCTAATTCCTGGAACAGAAGGGCCTGCTGGTACATTATAAATGTGTAAAGCTCTAAGGTTCTGAATCTCCAACACTACGACTGGTGACTGAACTGTATAGTGACCACGTATACAGTTCTTGGAGGACAAGGAGGTTTAGTTGCTTGGGTGAAGGGCCTACGACTGACAATACAAGACTTGATTAGTTCGTACTATCTTAAGAAAAACGGGTTTACCCATCCGGTTCGTGGTACTTCAGTATATTTGTCAACGGTTGGATAAGTTGCGAGCGCCCTAGGATCGACCCATGGATCTTTAAAGCCCCGTCCACACGATCGAGCAGTGCCCGGCAGGCTTTGCCCATTTACCAGGCAAAGCATGTGTTGTTGTACACACGGGGGTGGTTGGCGGCAGTCATAGTAGGTGGTCGGCGGGTGCGGTACGATCACCGTGGGTGTGTCGCAGGGAGAATCCCGGACAGTTAAAGCGAAAAGCATAGCATTGTGTACTATAAGTGCTATGTGAAAAATGGCGAACCACATGCATAAAAGGGAATAGTGCAAAGAGTGGTTAGGTCGAAGAAAAGTATTGAAGTCCTGCCCCGATTTTACGTGAACTGTAAGATGGACATGAGCAAGACTTGTCCAATTACATGAGTGGCCCTCGACACCTTTTACTAACTTCTAGCGAAAGTGGAACCAATATATAAAAGGATACCAATGTGAGAGTATATTTGCAGAGGTCTCGTCAAGAGGCAACGCTCATATCTCTCAACTGGGTGCACCTACACGTCACTTCAGTATGGAACGAGGATATCAAAACGGTTTCTCGCTTACCTGCAACTTGTCAAGCCATGTATGAAGTACTCGAAGATTACTTGCAGGTGAGATTTGTAGTACATAAAAATTCATTGAATGTTAGAATTATGTGCGTAGACAGGAAGCTGTGGGACTACGAGTGAGGAGAGCAGAGTCGTCGGTCCATATCCGGCAGCAAACCACCACGGGCACTGCGCTGATTTGCCAGCCAAATTTGCCCGATAACGGGCATTTAGCGAGTGCCCGCCGGGCACTGCTCGATCGTGTGGACGGGCCTTTAGGACAGGCGTTGTATCCACTCGGCCACCTCACACTTCAACGTAAGATACGATATGATGTAGGCGAGCTAGGTGTGAGGTGAGGTGGTGCTGGCGGCCCACAATCACTAGTTTATATCTTTTGGCTTAACTTTAATGTCCTGACCAAGTTGGCGAGAGAAAACGAATGTTCCCAGAGTGCGAGTCACACAAACTCCGGTAAATTATTATACTTTGTTCAGCGGTGTGTGAGAAACTCGTACACAGTCTTTATTGTGAACACAGTTATGAATTTCTGTAAAAATGGGTTTACCAATATCTGGCTTACCTAGTTTATTAACCTGGCGGCTTTCACGTCTGCCTCACTTTGGGGGGGCGGAGGTATGGGGTGTTTGGTAACGTGTTCTCATAATTAACGTCATCACCTGCGGCTTACATAACAGCTTTAGTGACGCTGTAAGTTGATTGTTTATAAAGCTTAATATTCAGGTGATTAAAGTGAGGTAACATTTTATTATTTAGTGCGCGTGTGTGTCTTGAATAAACCCGGAGCGGAGAAAAATCCCTTCAAACACTGTATAAATGTTATAGTTTATCCAGAGAGAAGAGTAACTGTCATCCCTCCTAGCAAAACCTGAGGACAGACAGACGGACAGACAGACTACACCCAAACATCAAATTACAAAACATTACACAAATATTAAATACTTCCTCTACTTGTTTTTCAGTGAAGTATATTGACTTTTCTTCCTAAATCATCAAGTACACTCATTCTCCTCCATAAAAACATGCTTTAATATACACCCATACACATCCATACACACTCCTACACCCATACACATTCATACACCCATACACACTCCTACACCCATACACATCCATACACTCATACACCCATACACACTCATACACCCAGGTACACACATACACACTCATACACCCATATCCCTCCTCGATATACTGTACCATTATATATTTTTTATGTTCCAAGTGTAAATATACTTTTCCTCTTACCTGGGAAAAATACTATTTAATTATTCAGAAAATACACATCTATACACCCATACACAATTACTTGATTCACTGCTGTATTTTTTCACCCAAGTGTAAATATTTTGCTTCCATTCTATTTGGTTAGAGTATACTTGAACGTCTAAGTTGATAAATATACATACACACGTTATATACGCTACAGCCATAGGTCATATACACTCGCCGTAGGTGTACACACTTCCTACCACTCGACCATAAACATTCCTTCTTGCTTTCCTAAGTTCAATAACCCTGATGTACTTTTTTTTTCCTCAGATCTTCTTACTCGCACACCATTCGGACTGGGAGGTCACCACTAGCCCGACCCGAATGTCTGTCTGTCTTGTCAGCCAAGCTGACTCTTTACTCAGCGTTGAGTCATGACGACGACCCGATTGGGTCATCGTCAAGCTCGGTTTGCCAGCAATGCTGGCTCATATCTCACAATGAGCCTGGTAGGGCCATCATTAGTCGGACCTTCTTCAGAGCTCCGAAGGCGACTTCCCACCTAAGAGCTTCGATGTAGACTGATAATTAATTTGGTGGTGGTGGTGATAATGGTGGTGGTGGTGATAATGGTATTGGTGGTTTAAATTATGTCCCGTAAAAGTTAGAATATATATTGTGTAGTAATAATAGTCCACACAAACAAGAGCAACTGCTATAATCGCTATTCTTAACAAAATCCAACGTTACATAAACCAGCTGGCCAAACTGCATAAGTTTAATGAGAGGAAATTATCAAATAATAATTGGAACCAAAGTTTAAAAAGTTTCTGCATTTACTTGTGTAATTATATGAGGTCACTTCCTCTCTCTGCTGGGGTCATTACCTCTCTGCTGGGTCATTAGGGGATAATTTAGCAGTAGTTCTTAATGATGGAGGTAAGGGAGTCGTCTAGCTATCTGTAACATCAGGTAATGTGGTTATTTGCTCACCACAATTGTAAAAAATAGTTTTTTTTTTTTAGTTTTAGAGTTTTTTTGTTTGATAGCTTGTACCAAATAAATAAATAAAATAAAATATATATACGCACAGAATTTATCACTTGACTTTTTCAACATTTGTGAATTTGTAAAAAAAAATAATATTGTCATTTTGAGAATTTGCTTCATGAATATTTTTCTTCTTTTTAAGTTAAATAACGTTAAATAACAAAGAGATTGTAAATAAATAAAATCCTTGGAATTAAATTTGTTTCAGTATACCACAATTATTTTAAGCTCGTCTCTATGTTAAATCTATAGGATTAATTATCTCTATAAATTATCAATAATTCTGAGTTATATTTCTCATAAAGCCGAGGGATTAATTGTCCTTATAAACTGTCATTTACTTCAAGTCTTTATACCCCGCCTGGTCTGTGGGACTAATAATGCCTGGGATCTATTTCAGTCGTCTGTGTTGTCTGTGGACACTCCTTCGTCATCTCCTTGACATATACAATATATTTCTGCCCAATAAGATTTCACTTAATATCTTTAGTTTACATATTTCAGTTGATGTATATTTTCCTCTCTTATTTTATTGCCAAGATAACTTTAGTCTTAAGATTACCTGAGTTAATTAACCTGAGACAAGAGCCATACAGGAGAGTAATCACCTGGAGTGGATCATCTTAATTAGCGTCTTGAAGTGAAGTAATTTACCTTTGTTGGGCTATTTTATGGTATTTTCATTAGACGTAAAAAAAATGGATGGGATTTTTTGGCCTTGGAAATATTTTGCTTAGTAATTAGCTAGTTAACTGTGCATATCAAGCTCCTCTCAGTAAATTAGTGAGACAGACACACAGTACTGACAGCCTCTAAGAACCGAGTAATTAGCACCCGGAGATAAATGCAATCCAATCAAATGTACATTATCTTGACTAATGAGCCGACTCGAACATTTCTACCAGGTATTATTCAGGTTAATTTTAGTTGAGGGTAAGAATTAACAATTATACTGGTAAAGGGGATAAATTTCAACACCATAACCCAAGAACACGGGATCGAGGACATATTTTTAATTGATATCAGTATTCGTCATCCTGCTGTTGTTTTTTGTCACTATGATATCATCCGAGGCTGGAGGTGGTGTGTCTGGCGCGTCATACAAACCCCCGCTTCCTCAGGTCAACTCATTATCACCTAGCTGGGTAACAAGGCTCTTGGGGGGGGGAGGGGGAGGGCTTTACCGGTACAGTGGCTGGCTTAAGGGGAGGGAGGGAGGGAGAGGAGGGTCAAAGGAGAGAGGACTGGAGAGAGGGAATGAAGGGAGATTGAGAGGAGAAGAGGGTAAAAAAGAGAGGTAAGAGGGAAAGGGGGATAGGAAAGGAGAGGAACAACATTACAATAACACTCACACTCACGGACACAAACCGATAACAATACCCTCTCCCACCTCAACCCTGATAGAGAGTGGGAAGACGGAGCCTCACATAAAAAAAAAAAAATATTACAAACTTATAACATCACATAATTTCCCCGAAGCAACGTTCATTATCTACCAAATTAATCCTTGTGTCACTTCCTTTAGGTGATTATTATGGCAATTTTGTGCCTGAGAATCACTGAGCCAGGTAAGAGGACAGGTTAATTAGATCAAGAGGGCAAGGAAGAAGTCTTTGATGAGTTACCTGAGAGAGGAAGGTGATGGTAAGGTGATAAACGCTCAGGATTTTTTAAAGGTTTTCTTTTATTTCAATATTTAAGGGTTATTATTATTGTTATTATTGTTATTATTATTGTTATTATTATTGTTATTGGTGTTATTGTTATTATTGTTATTATTATTGTTATTATTGTTATTATTGTTATTATTATTATTGTTATTATTATTGTTATTATTGTTATTATTATTGTTATTATTGTTATTATTATTGTTATTATTATTATTATTATTATTGTTATTATTGTTATTATTGTTATTATTATTGTTATTATTGTTATTATTGTTATTGTTATTATTGTTGTTATTATACATAAAAGCCCGAGTATGTAGCTAAATTCTTCATACTAATATTGTCAGATTATTGGCTGTTAGTTGTCAGATACAAAGGCTTGGTATCTGATCCACTGTAGTTCTGACAGACAGGAGGCAATACTCACTCTCTGACATGTCGACAATAATCACCATCACCACCATTATCACCCAGTCCTAGCCAGCCAGGACCCAAAACAGTGTTATTAGTGAAGGGAACGAGAACAAAAACCAGGGATGACTTGTTGTATTCGCTCTAGTGACCAATTACCTGTCTGTCTCTGGGCGTGACGGGGGACAGGTGAGGCGTGACGGGAGACAGGTGAGGCGTGACGTGATATAATGTACCGTTATTAATTAGTTACATGACCTATTGAGGTATGATATTACACCTGAGGGATAAAATTAATTGTTTACCTGGCTCTACCGTCTACCTTAACTGAACTGGTTGATAGATGTTTCTCAGTGGATTATCATAAGAGTTCTAAAAGGATTATCAAAAAAAAGATAAAGCAAATTATTGACATATAAAAATTACATCATAGAAGGTGAATAAAACTTTTGTTTATTCAACGTAAACTCTTTGTCTTCGTTGTCTCTCAGGCTCAAGGTGATGTGACTTGACTAAACCACACATCTTATAACATCACACAGGTAAACACACACACACACACACCACCTGACCCCCCCCCCCTAAAAAAAAACCCACTGCAAATATTTATCGTCAGGTTAAAAGAGGTTTAGGGGAGACACACTGGACCCAACTTTCTCTTCTATCAACCTCAAAGTTGCAGGTGGCAGAGGTACATTAGGCGCTGTGTCGACTGAATAATGTTTAGAGTGAGATCCTGGAGACGTGGTTTGTGGCGTTCATGTTATTCCTCAACTGTCTGGGTAGATTATAAAGTAAAAGAAGATTAGTTGTGTCTAGAGGATGTTGATGGATTAGTTGTGTCTAGAGGATGTCGATGGATTAGTTGTGTCTAGAGGATGTCGATGGATTAGTTGTGTCTAGAGGATGTTGATGGATTAGTTGTGTCTAGAGGATGTCGATGGATTAGTTGTATTAAATTTGTGTTTTTTTGTTTGTTTTATAAGTCGACGATCTCCATTAATAGGCACTCCTTCTCGCACCTCTCCTCCTCCTCATCCGCCTTCTTCTTCTCCTCCTCCTGATGCTGTTCCTACCCCTCCTCTTCCTTCTCCTCCTTAAACTCCTCCTTCTCCTCCCCTTCTTTCTCCTCCTCCCCTCCCTCCTCTTCCTTCTCCTCCTTATCCTCTTCCTTCACCTCCTTATCCTCTTACTCCTCTTCCTACTCCTCCCCCTTCTCCTCCTTATCCTCTTACTCCTCTTCCTTCTCCTCCTTATCCTCCTCCTTATCCTCCTTCTCCATCAAGCAACGACTGAGAAAACTCCTCCTGACAGCGAAAATGAGTCATTGTTTTGTTCTGTATTTGACGACAATCATTAATCAGAAAAAAACACTTCAGATAAGATTATTTTTCACTATAAGAACAATACGAAGGCGATAATTATCTTAAACTTTTATTACCTGGAGTTGAGAGTATGAACTGAGACGGTCATTGGTGTTTAAAGGAGAGATAAAAGTAATTACTATTATTAAGAAAAATATAACTAATTAAACTAACTAATATAAAGTTATAATCTCACCTTAAGAGTAGAAATATTATCACCTAACTTATAATTATTCCTGAGTAAATTAACTAATTTCGTGGTCGACCCCAACAAACTAAATGTAATTAAGATGTTAATTGTTTACTTCACGTCAATAAGGTAGAAAATACTAATTAATTTTGGTTTATGAGGTTAATTAATACTCAGGAATGTGTCTTTTTATCCCTAGATGTTGAAGGAATTTTGAGTTAGTGAATTACAGTGAAAGTTTCATTATGTAACTCACGTATTTGTGCCTTTTCGCTGGTTTCGTAACTTTTCACTAATTTTCAATATTTTCCGTAACTTTTCAGTAATTTTCAATATTTTCCGTAACTTTTCACTAATTTTCAATATTTTCCGTAACTTTTCACTAATTTTCAATATTTTCCGTAACTTTTCACTAATTTTCCGTAACTTTTCAGTAATTTTCAATATTTTCCGTAACTTTTCACTAATTTTCAATCCTTTTCTTAACTTTCCACCGCCACAGTTTCTACCATCATACTTCATAAATTAATCGAGGAAGCTGAGAGTGACCCGAGAGTTTTCCAGTCCAGCAATCTCAGCCTACTGAAAATGCTCTTTGATAACCCCCCGGGAACTGGTCCGCCCCACCCTCCTCCCTTCCCCCTACCACCACACATTTACTTCCCCTACCCCCTATCCCTTTAACCTCTACTCCCCATGCCCCTTTACCCCCTACCCCTTCTACCCTTAGTAAATTTCCAGTCATTTTTCCAGTTCTATTATTAATGTTTTTTTTTCGTTTTTATTATTATTTTTTTCCATTGAGTTTCGTCTCTTTACCAACCGAGTCATATTTTATGCTTCCTGGAGTCTGTGTTGAGGGAGTGGACGGACACACACACACACACACCATCCCACTTTGTCATCCAGTAATCCCAGAAATCTCAAAGTCTTGTGTGAGGGGATTTAATAGTTATAAGTTATTGTATTTTTGGTTTAAGGATTTACTGTAGTTGTTGTGTTCAGTGAAGGAAGAATAGTGTGTGTGTGTGTGTGTGTGTGTGTGTGTGTGTGTAGTAGGAGAAGGAGGCTGGATTAGCGTGCGTTGCTACATTATTCACCTCCACACGCCGACTAATGTACCGTCAGCCAAACTTGGACGGTGACGGAGGTAAAGTTTGTTCCCAACTGTCGACAGGTCCTCCAAGTTGGTCAGAAATATGACAGTTTTACCGAGCGCCGTCGCAAGTCACACACACAGAATAACTGGCACGTAAATGAACGGAATTTTTTTTTACACTATTGGAGTTAAAAAAAAGAGGGAAGCCTTCGTCAGGTATTCTGCCGTAGGAGGTATTGGGGGTGGATGTTAGTCCCCCGCCCCCACCAGAGTTATATGATGATTTGGCCGCAAGAGTACGATGATTTGGCCTCAGAGTACGATGATTTGGCCCCAGAGTTATACGTTGATTTGGCCGCAAGAGTACGATGATTTGGCCTCAGAGTACGATGATTTGGCCCCAGAGTTATACGTTGATTTGGCCGCAAGAGTACGATGATTTGGCCTCCAGAGTACGATGATTTGGTCTTCAGAATACGATAGCACTTGACCTTGGCCATTCACCTTGACACTCTTAAGGGGCATAGTGCCATATAAGATGATCACTACACTCAGGGTGCCATCTTAACGGCATTGAGATACACAGACAAACAGGTGGATGGAGTCGATTGCTATATTGTTTTCTGTAGCGGATAATAAAACCTTCAATAATGTCGTGTTTCATCCTTCCAAAAAAGTAAAAGAGCAAAAAAAAAAAAAACCCATTGATTTAGAAACCTTTCAACTTATAAATAACATAAAAAAAACTCAACAAAATACCTCTCCTTAAAGGAAACAAAACAAAAACAATCACCAGAAATCTTGAGTAGTATCCCCTCAAAAAAAAAATTAAAGTCTTTGGCCTGTAAATCAAGGTAAAGCTAAGAAATAAGAGGGAGAGTTAAACGCTAAGAGGTACTCATCTGTCAACATTCATCTGTGTGAGTTACGGCCATATATTACCTGGGACCAAGGCTTTGTTAACATGAGGCATTACGTGAGGGGGAGGGGTGGGGGTTCCTCTCCTGCGTTATGGCGTTGAGGAGAGGGACGGCGGTAGGGACATCCGGCTGACCCTATCGTGATCTAAGTATAGGGACTCCTGAAGGAATGGGAAGGGAGGAGGAGGGGGAGAGTAAGAAAAGGAAGGTGGAGAAGGACTGGATGATGGAAGGAAAGGGGGGAAGTGGCTAGAGCTAAGGGAAGGATAAAGGGAGTAAAGGGGAAGAGGAAGGGGTAGAAGGGAGGAAAAGGAAGAGAGTGAAGGGGATGGGGAGGGAACAGGTGGTTTAGATGTGCGTTTACTAATATTCCATAACATGACCCGTAACCAGAGCCCCCAAAATACGGCTCCTTAATTAATATATCCAAAGGGAACCACATTGAGATTTTAAAGGGAATTAGTTATTTGGGGGCTAAAATTGGGTAAAATAATCTATTTCCTTTTAAAAGTCATTACCAACAGCCATTAATTTACCGAGTAATTAAAAAATCTGGCCACAGTAAAGGTAATATAGGGTAATTAGTCCTACAGTAATTATGACATTTAAATTAATATCCCTCATCACTCATTGGTTATTAAGGAAAGTCTAATTACTGCCAAATTCATCATCTTGAGGCCTAATTGGTACAGGTAGTTAATATTTTGTGTAGTAAATCGATTTTCTATCCCAAGATTTGGTCCAATTAATATACTCATGCTAGGTTAAGTTAGATTAAGTTTGGTTAAGTTAAGTTAGTTTAGGTTAGATTAACTTAGTTTAAGTTAGTTGACGTTAGGTTTTATCAGATTAAGTTTAAATTGGGTCAGTTCAGGTCAGGTCAGGTTAGGCTAAGGTTAGGTTAGTTTAGGTTAGGTTAGGTAATGACCACAACATCACCTCCCTCACCTATATATCTTATAACCATTAACCACCGCCACAGGGAATGTATACAACAAACTGTACGGTATATAGAAAGCTGTACGGTATATAGAAAGCTGTACGGTATATAGAAAGCTGTACGGTATATAGAAAGCTGTACGGTATATAGAAAGCTGTACGGTATATAGAAAGCTGTACGGTATATAGAAAGCTGTACGGTATATAGAAAGCTGTACGGTATATAGAAAGCTGTACGGTATATAGAAAGCTGTACGGTATATAGAAAGCTGTACGGTATATAGAAAGCTGTACGGTATATAGAAAGCTGTACGGTATATAGAAAGCTGTACGGTATATAGAAAGCTGTACGGTATATAGAAAGCTTATAACAGTTAATAGAAACAGTGTGACAAGAGAAGAGTGAAACAGAGGGGAGGAAATATTGTTGTTTTGTTTTGATGGAGGTAAAGAATAAACTATGTATCTCAGTGTAATAGTGTGTGTGTGTGTGTGTGTGTGTGTGTGTGTGTGTGTGTGTGTGTGTGTGTGTGTGTGTGTGTGTGTGTGTGTGTGTGTGTGTGTGTGTGTGTGTGTGTGTGTGTGTGTGTGTGTGTGTGTGTGTGTGTGTGTGTGTGTGTGTGTGTGTGTGTGTGTGTGTAAGCCATCTCCCACAACACCCTCCCTCCACACACACTTCCCCACCTCCACACACCCTCTCACTTCTCCTCACCACACACTCTCCTCACCCTCCTCACACACACCTCTCCTCTCTCTCACCACACACATCTCTTCCCTCCCCACCTCCACCACACACTTCCCCCCACCCTCTCACCACACACTCTCTCCTCACCTCCCCACTCCCTCTCACCACACACTTCCCTCTCACTCCCTCTCACCACACACTTCCCTCTCACTCCCTCTCACCACACACTTCCCTCTCACTCCCTCTCACCACACACTTCCCACTCACTCCCTCTCACCGTCCAGCAAATATTAACAAAGTGCTCTCAGGGAACACGACACTGATAGATAGTCAGAACTTACTCCCTAAAGCTGATAACCGTTCCATCCTGAGTCACCTTCCTTGTTGAAGTAGTGTTGAAACATGGACAAGGTCAGTGCTGTATTGACCTTTAACCGTGTGTGTGTGTGTGTGTGTGTGTGTGTGGTGTGTGTGTGTGTGTGGGGGGGGAAGTTATGTTATGTTTGAGAGGCAAAGTAGCATGAGATTTTTATATTATACTATCAAGTCTCCTCTCTCTCTCTCTCTCTCTCTCTCTCTCTCATCATTCTTGCAAGCCCAGTCCGTTATTGAGAGGATTCCGTTATTGAGAATATCCGTAATTGAGATGTTCGCTATTGAGAGAGTTTATTGTACTGTAAGGGTTCAAAGGTATTTCAATCTCCCTGAGAAGAACAAAAAAGTCAATGTATTTTTTGAATGATTCTCTCGTGTAAATTAAAACGTTATTTCAGGTAAAAGAAAAAAATAATCACGTGGACATGATAGAAGCTCAGGATAGAATTTACCTTCCCGTGAAAGGTCAGACAGAGAGAGAGAGAGAGAGAGAGAGAGAGAGAGAGAGAGAGAGAGAGAGAGAGATTCAGGGTTCGCTTTTAAAAATTCCTTCAACCCTAGGCGTTCGTCGTTCTTGTTAGAGGCAGGCATCATACACCATCATGATCTCCTGAGAGGAACGTTAGCCGAGCAGGATCACACATGACGACCTTCCCTGGCAGGAGTTTTATCGCTAGGGTCGTAGACGGAGGCGGTGACGAGCCTGTGCCTGGTGTAGTCTCAAAAGATCGTACTCTCTTTTTTCGTAACTGATGATATGAAAATGTATCTAACTGGCTGAACTAAAATATTAAACTAACTTTCAAAAGGTATTAAAGTTATTATCAAACTCTACCTTAACTAGATACGTTCACTTAACACCAGGTATATAACTCATTAACACACTGAAACTCTACCATAACTAGATACGTTCATTTAATTACCAGATATTAACTACCAGTACCCAACGTTATAAATCCCAATTCCATTTTCTATGAATTATTCTTCTATACCTCACCCCGTTTTCTTTCATCCGCCCATTGAAGTTTGGCGTTCCTCGTATACAATACCCTACAGACAATACACAATAGGCTATATACATCATACAGAATACATTACAAAGGCTTCACAACTCACAATACACAATACAACTCCCTGTGTTATACCATAGACAATATATATATACCACGCTGTACTGTACACCTTACACAATACAACACCACCCTCCCCCCCACACACACAAACGCACACATATACACGCACACACATAAATATCACACATAGAATAAACACATACCAAAAAAGTCTCTAACGCAACACAACACAACACGAAAACCTTCAGAATTCTTAATAGAAAACTTTGTCTCTGATTTAGGTATAGAAAGACAACTGAGAGAGAGAGAGAGATTAAACCACCTTCTTTGTCTCTCATCACGACGTGGGGGGATCTCATCTCTCATCACCTGGGGGAAGAGGGGGTAGAATCTCTCATCACCTGGGGGGTAGAATCTCTCATCACCTGGGGGGGAGGGGGGAAGAGGGAGGGGGGGTTGAGACTGTCACCTCTGAGGATAATTTAAATATTTACAACACTCTCGGGTGGGATTAAAAATGACTCGGGAATTGAAACGAAAATATTTATGTAGTTTAGCCAAGGTTCACTATGTGTGGGAGGAGGAGGAGGAGGAGGAGGAGCTAAGCGAGACCTTGGTGGATCCATTGTGAGTGTATGTGTGTGTGTGTGTGTGTAGTAGTAGTAATAGTGGTATAAATTCATACAAACACACACACACACACACACCACACACAAGCGATATATTGCACGATTTAACAACACACAGACAGGCAAGATGTGAACAAGTTTAAGAATGATTTAAAACTCCGTGACGAGAGTAAGTTTTTCTCAACGGGATCAGAGAACATTTAAAACTTGGTATTAATTAAAACTCTTCACAGTTTGTGTTTCAGAAGCATCAAACATCGCATTGTCTAATTGATTCCTGCCACCTGAGATTGGGGCCGGTTAGGAATGGGGTCGGTTAAGATTGGGGACGGTTAGGGCGGTGGCCGGTTTAGACTGGGGTCGATTAGGATTGGGGCCAGTTAGGGAGGGGGCCGGTTAAGATTGGGGACGGTTAGGGCGGTGGCCGGCTTAGACTGGGGTCGATTAGGATTGGGGCCAGTTAGGGAGGGGGCCGGTTAAGTTTGTGGCCGATTAGGATAGGAGCCGGTTAAAACTGGGTCGTTTAAGACTGAGGCCGGTTAGGAATGAGGCCGGCTATTACCGGGGCCTACCAGAACTGGAACCACCAATGACTGGCGCCTATTAAAACCCATATCAGGCCACTCTTAATATCTTTCCCTAATAAAACAACACAAATATTTTCTCTATCCTGGTGACGAATTTCAATCACCCGGGCACACTGGTACAGCCAAGCTTCCACCTCCCTACCCAGACACACACACCGCTGGCACGCCCTCAAACAACCATAAAACTATCTTAACAACAACCCTCGTATCCTCTACATAAAACTAAGGTAAAGTATTCTAAATGAAGATGATACTTCCTACATGAGATATTTACAAGAAAATGAGGGTAAGGTGTCTTGAGGATTGTGATAAATGGAGTAGATTTGTGGGTTAAGGAAATGATTGAGTGAGAATTAAGGCTTTTGGGGTTGTTGCTGTTGTTTGTGTTGGGGGAGGCCAGGTGAGGGAGGTGATGAGGTAGGGTGGTAAGACTAGGAGACTTACTGTGCTCCTCGCCTGCTGACACGACGCACACACACATACTTAACACTGTTGTGTGTATTTTTACTGTGTTTTAAGAAGAAGTAAGTGGTGTTTGTTGTGTGAGAGAGAGATTATCTTTAATATATTGTTATTTGTTTAGTGCGGTTTATGTATATTTTTCCTTTTTACTTAGCGTTTTAAGTATTAAATTTTGGGGGATTTTTGTTATTGTCTGCTGTGGTTGTAAAGTATCTTGTGTAATTCGGGAGTCTTGTAAATGTTCCACTAACCTTTAGTTGATTCTAGTTGTTAATACTAGATGAAAATGTGTTAAGCTAAACTTGTTATGAAATGGGTCTTGGTATCTACACTGGTCTAGTCTAGAGAATAACTAGTGTTGGTTACAGGGCATCGCTATACCTAATACAAGTCTTGGTCATCCATTGATCTAAATTAGTATTTTCAGACATGATTCGTGTGACGCTATTCCTGGTGTTGGTGGTGCTGACGGTGTACACCTGGGCAGGTCTGGCTAGCCTACCAGGTAAACGTCAGGTGAGTTTACACTGTAGGCTTTTCCATAAAGTTGGTTTAGTGTAATTAATGTTCAATAGCAACATGGTGTTTCCAGGTGTTCTATGCAAACCTGAATATTGAGTTTGTAATACTTAAACGTGCGAAGACAAATATCGCAAATAATTATTTAATTTCCTTAACCCTATAATTAACATGATAAATGCTGAAAATTAGTATAAAATTAATCTAATGGAATTTGACAATCTACATAATTAAAACTTTTTGTTCCCGACACAAAGTTTTGTTCCAGAACATTGGTAGTATCTTGGATGGTGAAGCAGGCAGTGGCGCTAGGTCAAGAAACGCTAAAATAGGGTCATCTGCTGGTGTGGGTGGCGGTGACCGTTCGGGAACTAACACACTCGCCAAAAGTGGGCGTGGCACTGTGAGCAGTGCCGAAGGCCAGGCTACAGGAGGAAGCGGTAGAGATAGCAGTGGTGGGTCTGCCGGCCCGATTGTTATTGGAACCGTTAATGGTGGACCCACGACCTTTGGCAACAGAGTTAACGGAGTGGGCAAAGGTGGTCAGACTGATACTCCTGATCAAGGTGTCGGCGGTGGTCCGGCCTTCGGCTCGGGTGTCGGCGGTGGTCCGGCCTTCGGCTCGGGTGTCGGCGGTGGTCCGGCCTTCGGCTCGGGTGTCGGCGGTGGTCCGGCCTTCGGCTCGGGTGTCGGCGGTGGTCCGGCCTTCGGCTCGGGTGTCGGCGGTGGTCCGGCCTTCGGCTCGGGTGTCGGCAGTGGTCAGGTCAGACGGGTGGAAGCCTCAATCACGCCCACTGTCACCCAGACTGTCACAGTGGACAGGTTCGTGACCTTGACTGACCTGGCCTTCCACAGCGTGGCGGTGACCCTGACTGACCTCAGAGTACAGACCATCACGGTCGGGACACACGCGGTAAGTTGGTGTAGATCGCCATGTAATTAAGTGCAGGTTGAACAATACTAGCACCATTAACTATGGTTGATATAACTATAACAAGTGCTATTGATATAACGTTAAACTAGCTCTGGTAGACTTGTTCATAATGTAATGGGTGTCGTATAATACTATAGCATCGGTTGTTAATATAACGTTAAATGTAGCCATATAGGCAGTGATGGAGCGGAAGTTGACCCCATTGGTGGCCACTAATGTTGTTGTTGTCTACAGGTGGTACAAACTCCCGTCGACGACCGCGTCGCCCTCCAGACCACGGTAGTTGTCAGGCCCACTTCGGTCACCGTCACTTGTGTTAAGTCTGACTTCAGGCTGGTGACTGAGGTTGCGGTAGACCACGTCACCATCACCCACACCTCCTACGTCATCCGTCAGACCACCGTCACCACCCTCGTCACACAGACGTAAGTAGATTCCACATCTAAATTATATCTGCGTAGGAGTAAATAAACCCGGGTGGTGGAGCCGTTCCATTAAGACCTGTAGTGCCTAGTTTAAACCTGTTCATTATGAGCAACTTCCCCTATGTAGGAAGGTTAAGTCAAAGATTTTAAACGACATTAATGTTGGGTACGAATTTTTTCTTTTTGGCTAAAACCCCATTGAAAACTTAACTTGGATAGTTTTAACTTCTACTGTAGGTTTAGTAAGGTGAACTTGGGTTAGTATTAACTATTTTGGCCTATAATTTATAATCGTCGGAACTATTAAAAGGATTATCATTGTTGTTGACTCCGGCAGGCTGACCTACACCTCCACGCTGGTCCGCACCATCATCAACACACAGAGGACCACCTTCACAGACTTCCACACCATCACGGACACAGTCTTCGTTCCCGCCGTCTACAACCACTATTAGTTGCTGTAATATACTGCATTGCTGTGTCGTCTGTAGCGTAGTAATGGTTTTTAAAATTGTAATTTATGTAAAATAAGGCTGTAAGATTACCCAGAAGTTTACCACCTGAATTTGATGTAAATTTTTCAATAAATATCTAATTTAGTAACCTTTTCGTCTCTTATCCTGGACTATGTTATGTCTGTTATACACAGAAGTAACTTGGTTAATTTAAAATTGTTCTGCAGGTAAAGGTTCTAGACTGACCGAAGTATTCATACAACCCGGTGTATTTCCGAACTTTTAAACTGCTTGTACGTTCAGTTGGTTTATCGGAACTGTTAAAGTGGTTCTTTATTAGTAAGCTACACCCAAAATACTCGGGGGCGGCAGGAAGGTACTTTGATCTTGCTGTGTAAATTTACCCTTGGCTACATTTAGTTCCTAATTGAAGGCGGCTTTCACCAACCCTTCTATAACACGTCTAGGGGATTCCTGTGATGAAGTGTTGTCTATAAACGTATTTGATGAATGTTATGGTTCGTGAAGGTCTAACTTGAAACCCACGTGAGAGCTGTCCTGGTTAAGTGATGCAGATGTTATTGGGCATTTATAGCGTGCAAGATCGGAGAAAGCTGGACTCGAAGCATTGAGGTCGGCTTTGACTACTGGTGTAAGAGGGAAACTGACCGCAAAAACCATTGTCGCTTAACCATACGGTAATACATAACTCAATACGTGCAACATATAATAAATCCGTATAAACCTACACTATAATTATTACCTCGTGAGGTGGGATAATCTTGACTGGTCTTAAATCCACAGGTGTTCACAAACAGCATAAACAAATTATCTAAGCGTTCTTACGTGTCTTGAAGCCTCCAGGTCGGGTTTTTCCAGTCGCTTAACTTGTTTACTGATCAATTACCTGGAGATTTGTCATATTTCACCTGAATAAACGTCATCTAAAGCTTAGCTAAACTAACCCACCCCCCCACCCCTAAGGTAGCATTTGGGAGATTAATTTTCAGGTGAATGAGAAGTGAAAAAAGTTGGCCTGGGTTAAACTTCAGGTGAAATAAGCTGGGGGGGATGACGTTATTACGTGAAATAAGGTGGCGGGGTCGACTCATGTGAAATAAACTGGGTGACCAGGTGAAATAAGATGGGGGATCAATCTTCAGGTTAAATAAGCTGGGGGATGAATCGTAAGGTGAAATAAGCTGGTGGCGACTTCAGGTGAAATAAGCTGGGGGATGAATCTTCAAGTGAAATGAACTGGTGTGACTTCAGGTGAAATAAGCTGGTGGGGATCAATCTTCAGGTGATCCACAACAACTCTCGAATATAATGTCGTATAAGGCTGGGGTGACAGTGAAACAAAAAAACAGTCTTAGAGCTGCCGACAACAGGTGGTGACCACTAATAGGCCTCACCTTGACACACCTGTCCTTTGGGCATTAGGAACCTTGAGTACAGAGACAGGTTAAAGCATCTTAATTTGCACTCCCTCGAGGGACGTAGAGTGAAGGGCGATATGATAGAGGTGTATAAATGGAAGTCAGGGCTGAACAAAGGTGACATTACAAAGGTACTCAAACTATCCAACCAGGAGCGAACTCGTAACAACGGTTTTAAATTAGACAAATTTAGATTTAGGCGCGAAATAGGTAAACACCGGTTTGGTAACAGAGTAGTGGATGAATGGAACAAATTACCAAATATCATCATTGACTCGAATACGCTGGATAGCTTCAAACAAAGGTTGGATGCTCATATGAGCAATAGGGGTTGGGTGTAAATGGGACTGCCCAGTATGGGCCAAAAGGCCCGCCGCAGTTTCCTCTATTCTTATGTTCTTATGTTATCCCGGGGCACCCCAAGGTCATCCAGCTATGAATGGATACCTAATTTTACAGTTGAGGAGAGAAAGTGGTCGTATGCTGTTCTGGCCATGTTATGTATCGAAGGTTTAATAGACAGTATACTGTATCTGCACTGCCCCTAATGAGTTGCTAGGCTTATGATTAAATCATTGTACTGTAAGGGTTATCATACTTAAAGGCTTAAGTCATCATATTCAAGGTGCTAAATCATGTTGTTAAAGGGTTCATGTTATTGTACTCAAAAGAGTTAACTCATCACTCTCAAGGGGTTAAATCCGCTTACTGAAGGGTTCAAGCTGTCCTACTTAAAAGTTTAAGAAATCATACTCCAAGGGTTAAATCATCGTACTCAAGAGTTCAAGTCATCATATTCAAGGGGTTAAATAATCATAGTTAAAGGCTTAAGTCATCGTACTCCAGGGGTTAAGTCGTCGTTCTCAAGAGGTCAAATCATCATACTCAAGAGGTCAAGTCATCATACTCAAGGGGTCAAGTCATCATACTCAAGGTGGTTAAATCATCATACTCAAGGGCTTAAATCATCATACTCAAGGGGTCAAGTCATCATACTCAAGGGGTCAAGTCATAATACTCAAGGGGTCATCATATTCAAGGGGTCAAGTCATCATACTCAAGGGGTCATCATACTTAAAGGGCTAAATCATAATATAACGACGAAATACAACTGCCTTTCATATTTTTAACAATTAATTAGGTAAAATTTTAATTAATACTTTAATTAATTGTAAATACATAAAGGTAATGTGATATTTACTTAGCTACCAATACTCTTACATGTCTTCCAGGTCATATTAGTTTATGTAGAGAATTAATGGTGAATAGAGGGTACTGGTGAAGATTCATGGAGCGGGCAGTGTGATGTATATTCCTCTATGAATGATTACGAAGAAGAGGAAGAGAGAAGAAGAAGCAGATGAAGTGTTAAACAAATATTGTTGATAATTGTGTTAGCTTTATGTTCGTATTTAATGAAGGAAAAAACATTAAATTATCGAATGGACGTAAACAAGTGTTGAGGTAGTACTACCATCAAGACCCTTGTCCCTTACGGTGCTCGAACAGTCAAGTTATTTATTATAATCAAATATCTAACTATAGTTTTTAATAAAAATGAAGGTTAAGGTTCAGGTACATATATTTACATTTATTATATATTATTCATTCATTATTATAAAGGTAAAGAAATTAATTAACGAATAAAAGTTAAATCTGTTGAGGAAGACGAAACCAGAGTCGCGTCAGGGGGTTGGAAGGTTCTCCGGGTGAGGAAGGTATAAATACGGACGCGGCCGTGGAAGAGGTGTCATTGTGGTTCCTGAGTCCTGTTTAACGTTGACTAGTGAAACCTTAAAGTGAAGGTTTGTCTTATGAGCTTTTATTTTATTTAGTTTGTTATATATATCTTAAATTTAATTTGTTGAGTGGTGGTCTTGATTTATAAAATTTGACTCTTGACAATTTTCAAATATAAATGATGTTTATAAAGGTTTTGTGTTCTAGATGGGTCTGTGTGTATTATACCTTCTACTGGCGGCGTCCCTGGCTAAGGTGGGTGTACTGTAGTTCCCGTGGTTTGTGTAATAGAGTCCACGTTGGCTTTAAAAATTGTATAGTGAGTTTAGTGTATCGTCTTCTGGTTTATGGAAGTAACTTGGCTAATATGTTTATCTTTTATGTAGTTAATATTTAGTAATTAACTAGATTCAAACTAAATGCTGGAGTGCGTAATGAAACTGTTTAATTTATCGTTTGACTGTACTAGCTAATTTAAATGCTCTTATCGTTTAGTGCTGAGGTGGAAAGATTACTTGGTTTCGTCGTTTTGAAGTTTAATGCTATCCACTGTTGCAGGTACAATGCCAAGTTTACGACGATCACCGGTACGTCCCTGTGACGATCATTACCCAAACCGTTTACGAGACCGTAAGTAACTGATGCAGACTTGTGAATTTTATTGAGGAAGCTCGATGCTAATATGGCTGAGGTGGATCCTTAACATGTAGAGTGGTCTGTCTACACCAGGTCAGGAAAGTTTGGCTTGATAAACAAGGTGGTTGATAATTCCTCATATTCCCCAGGTTACGAAGACCCACACGCTGAGGGAGACTTCCACTTCTGATGTGTGGATCACTGACCAGACCACCGTAGTGCTCCCTGTCACCCAGTACACTACCGACTGGGACTTTGTGTCATCAGACCCCAACACCCGGACCTCTGTAGTGAGGGTCACCTCCACCCCGGTAAGGCTATAGTAAATTGCTTCGTAAGTCTTTTATAAGGAGTAGCTATAACCACTTGACCTACTGGTTTTGCATTCTACAACTCCCTATCGGATATTAGTGCCTTTACATTTTTCACAGATGTAAAGTAATTAGGGTTTCCTTGTGAAATTTTAAACCTCAAAATTTCGGCGTCGGTAGACTGCTGTTACAGCACACTAATTCTTCACAGGTCGACATTGTGACAGCGACGGTAGCAGTAGTTCCCGTCAGGACCCACGTGTCTGTGTACACCAGCTTCCACACCACCACTACCATCCTTGAGTACTGGCAGAGCATCACCCACGTCTCCCTCGAACACCTGGTCAGTCTTTTGAGGTGTCTCGTATACCAGTTGTTTACTTTCCATTATTAAACTACTGCAGGTAATTGAATGGAGTGTAGTTCAATATCTCAATAGGTGGCTACGATGGGTGATGTAGGAAATTTCGTGGTTCTCATGGCCTTTATCCTTTGTTGTGCTGGTGTAGTGGTAATCTCGGAGGGTTGTGTAAAGACTTATCGGGTATACAACTTTGACTAATTCAATATAAATCCTCGACAGGTGGTGACCGTGGCGGATTACTCCACACAAGAGCTGGTGCAGGAGATCATCTCTACCACCACAGAGTTCGTCACCAGCACCACCACGTCTACCACCTTCGGGTATCACTAATCTTATCACTTGCCTATTATCCTTGATCACTACCTTCGGCTCTTATCTTGTCACTTGTATATTATCCTTAATAAATGTGTAAATTGATCCAGCTCTTTAATCTAACCTATTGTGGGACCTTTTATGAAATGCGAATTTTTAAGACTACGAGATGAAGTCTGATAAATTCATCCAGTGTCTCGTCGTGGATATTATCGAAGATAACGAGAGAGAATTCTAGATAAAATGATTAAAGAAAATGCTTAATTAAGTTATAGTTTAAGGAACTTCGCCTATTAACTACATTTTGATTATGTCCAACTTACGTCTTCGAGATGTTTGCTTGTAGCACAAGGAATAATGCAAGACAATCGACAATAACTGCCCCAAAGAGGTTGTCAGAGGGAGTAAATTACCTTTGGTACATGACGGGTATTGTTATCGTACCGTAATGAAATGGATCGGAATTTAAACTTGTATTGTTTCTGTTCACATCGTACTTCAACGCTGAAAACATGCGCCTGGCTGGTCACTAATAACAGCCAACACGCTTCATGTTCACATTAACAGCGGTGTGAACTGCGACTCGGCGTGACAGACCTGATATTCTCATCACGTATCGACAGTCGTGGCCGATGTATATATATTATGGGTATCCTGAAGATGGGTATTGGTTGTTTTATCTTGGTAGTGTTAGTATGGGAGAGGGGTGGAAAGGGTGTAGCTGGGTATGGGGGTCGTTGGTGTGGTGGGAGTTGTTAGGATGAGTAGGGAGTAATCCAATAACTCGTAACTCCCACCGCGTCACAAACCCCACACGGTAATCGAGGGACCAAAATGGCCCCAGCTCGCAAGACAATCTTGTCTTTGTCAGATTTACACCACCGCTTGTTCCTCCATGTTGTAATTTCCACTGAATTTTCTTTATGGCTCCGAGCTTTTATTTTATCACGGGACGATGAGTTGTGATCGTCCTGGAGGCCATAACACTGTCTTGGACATTTAGTGGCTCGGAAACTGCTGTCCTGGGGAGAAAATCTGAGACGGGTTCTAACTTTGGCCGAGAGATGACGCCACTTGGCTTCCTATTACGAGGTCTTCCAGCGTGAAGAATGTAAGTGGTGTTACCTAGAGAATGGCTAACCTACTTGACCTAGCCCTGTCCCCTCTCAATCCATCAACAGCACATGACAATAATACGCTCCAGTGATTCCTACGTACAGTTCTCTCTCCCTCCTTACACCCCCTCCCCCCCACAGCGAGGACAGCTCCACGAGAACAGGGTCAAGAGGACGAATTTAACCACCTACAATAATTTCAGTTAAACCCGTTATATACTGTGCTGGTAATCGCTATTTCACAACTATTAAAGTTCTGCCATTATCACTGCTCGAGTCCCAACCCAAAACAATATCATACGGTAATTGCTATTTCACCCTAACTCGTTACCCCCCCTATAAAAAATATAAATAGATAGATTTATCTTTTTTTACTTTGTTTATAAATTATTGTATACTTGGATTGTCTGTTAAGTTTCTTTTAATATACCTGGAGGTGATTTTTTTTTATTACTACTATTACCTGATCTCACCAGACCTTGCATGATCTGAAATTACTCGTGTCAACAATTCACGACTGCAGTGATATTACCCCCTGAAGGTTAGTCGAGGTGAATATCTATTCTGTTCAGAGTCACCATTGGAATGTTCTCTTTTAAAGTACATGTTAAATAGATTAGTTCTTGTGTGTCCCGTGGCTTCACACTGCCTCGATATATCATGAATCCTTCGTCTGGAACTATTAATTATTGAAGCCTGTTGAGATAATGTCAAGGTTCATTTGACACGCATGACACCAGTGAAGCATTTTGGCGGTGCATTTGATAAGTGAATTCCTTCTAAGCAATTAAGAGAATTATCACACCCGTACTTAACACCTGATCCTCAACCTGCGTTTGTAATCTAAGTAAATTTCTTGCATCGAACAAACCATAACATTTTACACCAGTCCCTCTTAAGACAATACCTGTACCTGTAGTTTTATACTCGAGTCTACTTGTAGGTTCTAAGTACAGTATCTGGTCTGTGTCTGTCTGTTAAAATGCAATATGTGTTAAGTGTTTGATGTGTGGGGTTATAAATTATGGTTTGATACATTGAACCGATTCTCTCTCACGTACTATACCAATCCACGCATCATCCCCACTCACCTCACTCATTTTTCCTCTCTCCTCACTCTCCTACTTCTTCCTCTCTCCTCCCCACTCACCTCACTCTCCTCCTTCCTCTCTCCTCCCCACTCACCTCACTCTCATTCTTCCTCTCTCCTCCCCACTCACCTCACTCATTCTTCCTCTCTCCTCCCCACTCACCTCACTCTCCCAACCCCTTCATAATCTATCTATATATAAAACAAAAGACGACCTACAGTGATTACGGTTCGACCAGCGGCCATCAGGACCAAGGCTGTTCGCTCCACCACTGTCACTAGGTCTGTTGGTGACTAAATCATGAATTGTACCAAGGAACACGCAAACTTAACCTAATTTAACCGAACCTAATTTAACCTAATCTAACACTAACCGAATTTCACTTGAACGCTAACCTAATTTAATGTTAATCCAATATAATCTACCCTAATCTAGCCTAACTTAACCCAATCTAACCTAGCCAAACCAAAACGAAACTATCCTAATCTAACCAAACCGCCACGATATTGCAGACAATGTTGCAACGATGACAATATTCACTACTCAGACCATGCAACTGTTCAACAAAGTACATACAAACATCCCTCGTATACAACTTACTGTAAATTTAGTGGAAGGACTTGAGTTAACTCCGTGTCGTGTTGTGGTGGCGTCTTGTAAGAAAAGTTGTGAAGTTGTGGGCAAAGTTTGCTATTTTTTGTGATTGTGGTTAGTTAGCTCATTTTCCGCCTGTCTTGACTTAACTGAGGGTTGTTATATTACGTATGAGGGTATAATTGTGTTATTTTAAGCATGGGAACACCTGAAGATTAACCCCACCCCTTAGCCCCGCCCCTTAGCCCTGCCCCTTAGCCCCGCCCCTTAACCCCGCCCCTTAGCCCCACCCCTTAGCCCCGCCCCTTAGCCCCGCCTCACGCCTATGCATTTTTTTTATTTGTCTTTAATACATCGATATTATATACAATTTTCTTTACATTTTATATTTCTTCATATTTTTCATCATCATTGACGTAAATAAATCAACAAAAAAATTTCTTCAAAACACAAACACCACACAATCCCCCACCCCCCACCCCCACCCACCCAACCCACCCCCCACCCAACTCGCTCCAGGAATTAACTCGTATTTTCCAGCGAGTGACAGTCCGCCTCCCTAAACTTCCCAGCTCAAGTGTTAAACGGCAAACTCACAATCAGACTTACACCGTGAGAAAGGAAAAAGGTACTACCGACATGAGTAATTACGGTCGAGTTTTGTCTCTTATACTTTGGTGAGAGAGAGAGAGAAAGAGAGAGAGAGAGAGGGAGAGAGAGAGAGAGAGAGAGACCTTCTCTCTCTCTCTCTCTCTCTCTCTCTCCCTCCATCATCTACACCAAACTATCACCACCAATTCTTCCATTTCTTTTCCTATCTCTCAATTATCTCCCAGTTGTTATCTCCTCCCCTCTACCTATTAGTTACGGTTCCCCTATCTCATATTTCTTCTCACTTGGTTTATCAATCATCATCATCCCTCTCTTTATCTCTTTCTCTTTTATCATTGGCTGTATTTTCGTCTTTTTTCTCCCCCTTTGCTTATTCATCTTTATCTGTTCTGTAATTATCTTAAGCTTTTCTTCGTTTCTTTTTGTTTATTCTCTTCTGTTTTTATTATGTTTTTCCTGGTTTTATTTTTATTAGATTTGTCGTTTTTCATTATTTTTATTCCTATTTTTATTGTTATTCCTTATTTATTCTCATTTGTTTAATTTTTCCTGCCTTTATTCCATTTATTTTTCTTATGGATATTGATTTAATTTTGTATTTAATATTTTCACTATTTTCATTCTTTTATTATGTCTTATTTAACTCTTCTTATTCTTCTTAATATATTTCTCTATCTTTATCTTTTATTGTCTATTTTTATTATTATTTATTCATGTGCTCTTATTTCGTTTAATCTATTTTGTCATTATTTTTTCATTTTGTATTTCCCTTTTCATTGTCCATTTTTATTCTCTCTTGCTCTTCCATCTTCATCTTCTCTCTACCTTTTTCTCTTCCCTTTGTTATCTGTCTCTATTTTCTCACCTCGTGATTCATCTTCACCGTTCTTCATTCTCTATATTTATCTTATTTACCCTATCCACTCTGTCTCTCTCTCTCTCTCTCTCTCTCTTTCTCTCTATCTATCTATCTCTTTCCCTTTCCCCTGATTCACTTTGTCCTTCATTTATCACCTTTTTTCCTGTCTCTCTCTCTCTCGTTCCCTCAGGTATTCCTTTCTCTCTGTCTCTCTGTTCATCATTTAGTCATCCCCCCCCTCTCTCTCTCCCTCTCTCTCTCTCTCCTTTATTCATTCTACCTGATTACTTTACGTTTTCCTATACCCATTAACACCGGGTCGTGGTATAAACTGATCTGGGTTCGTTTCATCTCGCTTTCTGCTGCAATATTTTCCTTTAGACCATCAGAGGGCAAACTACTGTAGAACTACGGACCCTCTGCCTGTTGGACATTATAGGTAATTAATTTATTATACGGTATAGTAAATGATTTTTATATGGGATGATAAAGTATAAAATTTGTTTAGTTTTCGAGTTATTTTGGTGACATTTTCAAGGGGTACATTGTTTACTTACGTTAACACCACGTAATCATGCTCGACCAATCAGGGGAAGTCATTCTGTCACGTGGTAGATGCCAGTATGTCCAAACGGTTGAATTAGGAAATGGTCAGTCAGTGTTTGTGTGTCAAAGGTATTGTGTGTCAGAGTGGGAAGCCAGTGAACGTGTTTTGGTGAATACTGTAGCTGGTGTTGACATTTTCAAGGCCCATGGTGTATTGCTCCGTTCCTTCAGGTGGCCAGAGTGTAGTGTACTCTCATTTTCGTGAAGATAAACACTTTTGGTCTTAATAATCACGCAAAATCAACAAGATAAAGAAAGGAAAGGTTAGTTATAGCTAGATTAGATAAAGTTCAATTTGGTTAAGTTAGGTTAGACTAGGGTCAGGTTTCCTTAGGTTTGGTTGGGTCAGTTTTATTCGCATGTTTACACGACAATTTCCCTCGACTTCAAAATCGTAAGGCGTGGGCGTGGGTGGGTGGGGGAGGGGGAGGGTTGACATCTCCATAACTATCCATTTCCACCACAAATGAAGGTCAGATTATCTTAAATCGTCATCAACAACATACGAAACACCTATTTTTCTTAGTGATTTCCGTACATGTTGTCTACTGAATCTGTCCCTCTATCCACCGACCTATTCCTTCCCTCTATTGTTACTATCGGAAACATTAATAGTGTTTGTGTTTTTACTCGATTAATCAATAAGTGAGTTAATTAATGGACAGGTTGACAAGCATTCCCATCAATCAATTAAGGTGGTAATTATTAGATTGGGTGATGACCTCCTTCATCAATTAGTTAATCAGTGGATACGGTGACGCGTTGACCTCATAATGACCTCATAAATTGATAGATAGACCGTCATATCTCACAATCAACCCATCAATTAGTCATTCGGTGGACAGGACAGTGGTAATCAATGCCTCATTTCAATATCGAATGCTAGTGACATATTGAAATTCCTTTATGTGTACTGTATAATATTCCCTCTCTCTCTCTCCCTCTCTCTCTCTCTCTCTCTCTCTCTCACCGTCATCTCCCTCATCAATGATTCACTCATCATTTCGTATTCATTACCACATTTTTTTAAATCCTCTTTCCTTCCCTGTTTACTCTTCTGTGCCTCTGTTTACTTTCTTTCTTATTTTTCTCCCTCATTCTCCCTCATTCTCCCCCGTTCTCACCGCTTCCTGGTTTGTTTATCATCGTCATTAATTATCGTCTTTTTTTATACATTTCTCTGCTGTGTTATTTATCATTTGTTATCGTGGATTATTGTTGCATATTACTTTATGTTTTCTTCTCTTATTCCTTGTTTTATTGTGATTTATCCCTCTTCCTCGTTTATTATTGTTGTTTTTGTTATTTTGGGTTTTATTTCATCTCTATGTATTGTCTTCTTAGTTGTCTATTTCTGGTTTTTGTAATTTTTGTCTTATTCTTAGTTATTCATTATTTTTGTCTTATTGTAAGTTATTTTAAATTATTCCAATTCCCTTTTTTATTATCACATTTTCTTCTATTGTTTAATGTTATTGTGGTTTTTCCTTTTTAGCTCTGATTTATTTTAATTTTCTGTTTTTTTTGCATCCACCCTGATCCACCAGCACCTTGATCCACCACCACCTTGATCCACCAGCACCTTGATCCACCAGCACCTTGATCCACCAGTACCCTGATCCACCAGCACCTTGATCCACCAGATCCACCTGATCCACCAGCACCTTGATCCACCAGCACCTTGATCCACCAGCACCTTGATCCACCACCACCTTGATCCACCACCACCTTGATCCACCAGCACCTGATCCACCAGCACCTTGATCCACCACCACCTTGATCCACCAGCACCTTGATCCACCAGATCCACCAGCACCTTGATCCACCAGCACCTTGATCCACCAGCACCTTGATCCACCAGCACCTTGATCCACCAGCACCTTGATCCACCACCACCTTGATCCACCACCACCTGATCCACCAGATCCACCAACCTGATCCACCAGCACCTTGATCCACCAGCACCTTGATCCACCAGCACCTTGATCCACCACCACCTTGATCCACCAGCACCTTGATCACTTGATCCACCAGCACCTTGATCCACCAGCACCTTGATCCACCAGCACCTTGATCCACCAGCACCTTGATCCACCAGCACCTTGATCCACCAGCACCTTGATCCACCAGCACCTTGATCCACCAGCACCTTGATCCACCACCACCTTGATCCACCTGGCAAGATCCAAATATTTTCCTCCGAGTGTCTGCCTCAGGGACCTCGCCTATATTTTTCTCTCTTAGGGGTAAATATTTTTCCCTTCTGTGTGTGTGTGTGTGTGTGTGTGTGTGTGTTTGGGAGATTGTCTCTTTCTCCCTCTCTCTTTTTATCCCTCTCTCTTTGTTTATCTCTCCTTTTTGGTTTCTCCTCATCTCTCTCTCTCTCTCTCTCTCTCTCTCTCTCTCTCTCTCTCTCTCTCCTCTGCTCTCTCTTTCTCTCATCTTTAATGCCCATTCACTGCTCTTCTTTCCCGGATACCTTTTGTCCTTCTTTCAGTTTGTTCTCTTGTTCATCTTTCTTCTTTCCATTTTTATTATGTTATCCTTTTATCAGGCTTCTCCATTTATCAAAGGCAAGAGCTATTGTTTTCCTTCTTGTTCCATTTTTTGTTTTGTTTTTTACTTTTTTTTTATCTTTGGCTTTTATTTTATTACTATTATTTTGCTAGTTTTATTTTTGTTGTTCGTCTTCTTCTGTTGTTGTTCTTCGTCTTTCATTATACACCTGTGCTTCCTGATACTAAATCATTATACACCTGTGCTTCTTGATACTCACTAAATCATTATACACCTGTGCTTCCTGATACTAAATCATTATACACCTGTGCTTCTTGATACTCACTAAATCATTATACACCTGTGCTTCCTGATACTAAATCATTATATACCTGTGCTTCCTGATACTAAATCATTATACACCTGTGCTTCCTGATACTCACTAAATCATTATACACCTGTGCTTCCTGATACTAAATCATTATACACCTGTGCTTCTTGATACTCACTAAATCATTATACACCTGTGCTTCCTGATACTAAATCATTATACACCTGTGCTTCCTGATACTAAATCATTATACACCTGTGCTTCTTGATATTCACTAAATCATTATATATCTGTGCTTCCTGATACTAAATCATTATACACCTGTGCTTCTTGATACTCACTAAATCATTATATGCTTCCTGATACTCACTAAATCATTATATACCTGTGCTTCCTGATACTAAATCATTATATACCTGTGCTTCCTGATACTCACTAAATCATTATACACCTGTGCTTCCTGATACTAAATCATTATATACCTGTGCTTCCTGATACTAAATCATTATACACCTGTGCTTCCTGATACTCACTAAATCATTATACACCTGTGCTTCCTGATACTCCCAAACATTACTAATTACTCCTTATCCCCCAAAACGTCTCGCTTGGCTTCCCTTCACTAATGTGGTGTTGTAAAGTCGGAGCTCTCGTGTTTACGCCTGAGAGACGCTGAATTACCCAGCCGGCGGAGCAATTAAATGTTAATTAGGCAGTTAGTGGAGAGCCGTGGTGACCTGCCTGAGTCATATTAAATCACTAAGGGGTTATACCTGAGGCTGACGTACACACACACACACACACACACACACACACACACACACACACACACTTTAGTTCACCAATCGATATTTACGGTTGATAAAAATTGTACTTATAATAATAATAATAATAATAATAATAATAAAAACGTTAGAAAATGGCACCATTCCCAAAGCACAAATTCCAAGCTGCTCCCCATGAATACCAAAAGAGACAGAGGCACCATTCCCACCATTCCCAGGGCACATATTCCTAGCAGACACCCTTGAGCACCATCACAGATAAAGACACTATTACCAGCTTTAAGAAACTAGTACAGTGTTACAAACGAAGCTCTTATTATTAGTGATACCTTGAAGCGGTCATGTTCAGGTCTTGGGCTGTGTGTGTGTGTGTTTGTGATTGTGTAGTCAAGATGCATCACCACCTCATATCTTCTTCTTTCACCCCTTCTTTCACCCCTTAATTCACCCTTTCATTCATCCCTTCTTTCACCCTTACATTAACACCTGCTTTCACCCCTTCATTCACCCTCATTCGTCCCTTCTTTCACCCCGTCTTTCACCCCTTCATTCACCCTCATTTACCCCTTCTTTCACCCTTTCTTTCACCCCTTCTTTCACCCCTTCATCCACCCTCATTCACCCTCATTCACCCTCTTTCACCCCCTTCATTCACCCTCTTTCACCCTCTTCTTTCACCCCCCAAAAAACACCAAACACGCACCAGTTTATATAGAAGCTGTTTACATTAACGTGGACAGTCTTGGCTTCATCACCATAGATATATACAACATACGCCAACATAACGACCTCCAAACACCATTGAAGAGACGTTAAGTAGACAACTACTCTCGTTACACCGGCAGTAGAGGAGCTGGGTACTGGAGAACAACATGGCTACTCTTACCTACTTGGGTCATTATTATTTTAGAGGTGGTGGTGTGGATGGGTAAGGGGGGAACGGGGGGGGGTGGGTAGGTGGTCGGGAGGTAGGTGGGGATGGTGTGTGGTGGTAGGTGTGGGGAAGGTGGTAGGGGAAGTGGTGGTGGTGGTGGGGAAGGGAGTTGGGTAGCAGGGTGGGGAGTGAGGAGTGTGAAGGGTGTTAGTAGTGGAGACTTGGAATAGTGGGGGTGTGGGGTGATGGGGAGAGGGTGAGGAGGTGTTAGTATTGGAGAATTTGTTGGTCTAGTATTAGTGGTAGGCTGTGGGCTGTAAACTATGGGTTGTAAGACTGTGGGGTGTGGGTTGTAAGACTGTGAGGCGTGGGCTATGAGCTCTAACAATAATAACATCAATAATAATAAACAACAGCAAAAAAATAATAATAATAAAACCTGAAAAAAAACAAAATTTAATATATAAAAATAAAGAAGTTGAGGAAGCATCTTATAGCCTGACGGGAGATGAATGAGGCATCGAATAAGGAGTTGATCCCGTACTGATGCTGAGAGGCGAAGACGTAGACACTAATGGTAAAATCGTGTTGGCTGTTTTGATGGAGTGGCTAGGAGGGGGGTGGGTGGGGGGGGGAGAAGAAGGAGGGATGCAGAGAAGGAACATGCGAGCAAGATAGAGATCAAAACACAAGATGAAGGATAATTAGGAAGGAAGGAGGATAAGGAGAGACGAAAAAATAAAGAAGGAGGGGGAGTGTAAAAGTGATTGCAGAGGGAAAAAAATAGATAAATAGAGAGAGAGAGAGAGAGAGAGTATCGGCCCTCCCCTCTCCCAGTCTTCCAATATTATCGGCAGTAACGGATGACTCGTCACAAAACCCGATGAGAAGTGACAGCTGGAGAGGAGGAGGCCAGGACAGACAGACAGATAGATATATAGACAGACAGACAGATAGATAGATAGAAAGATAGATAGATAGACAGACAGAAAGCATTTACATTTTTTCTCCTCGTGTCGTTTATTATTCAAAGCTTCATTAAGAGGAGCCAAAAGTTTTCCCCAAATACGTAACAAGTTGTGTGTTTTTCCTCACCTGAGCTAAAACACCTGGGCGGTCTCTAATTACCTGAGGGGCGGCAGGTAGGGTGACATAGGTGAAGGGGAGATAGTTTAGTGTGTTGTAATGTGGGTTAGGATAGGCGTTGTTGATTTAAATTCACGTACATGTCACACAAACATTTACACACACACACACACACACACACACACACACACACACACACACACACTTTTAATGGCCAGCTTGAGACCTAAGGAGACCCCCTGGCCACTCTGGACTTTAAATGGCCAGACTGAGCCTCACATGGCCACTGGTCTAATAACAACAGCAGGACAATAAGAACTAAATCCTATGGCTTTTCCAATGGATTTACGTCAATAAGAGCAAACGCTACCCAGATAATTGTGTCATTCTTTTCACACAAATATTCCTAACATTAGTCACGGCCCGACGCTTCCTTGATCATTGTCAGTCATCCTAAATTGTTATTAACCCTTTGAGGAGGATGGCTTAACCCTTTGAGGCGGATGGCTTAACCCTTTGAGGAGGATGGCTTAACCCTTTGAGGAGGATGGCTTAACCCTTTGAGGATGATGTTTTAACCCTTTTAAGATGGTGGTTTAACCCTTTGGGAATGATGTTTCAACCCTTTAAATATCATATTTTTCGTCCACAAAGGGTTAACACCATGTAAGGGTAAACACCATGTAAGGGTTAACATCAAGAGGATAATTAGTACTAACAATTGCTAAGAGTACATGACCTCACCTCCTCCAAACTGGACACAAACACTCATACAGTCAACTCGTGGTGGCCAGAGACATCCAATTAACTCATCCAGCCAAGTCATCCAATCATCCACCAGCAGTGAGATGTATTTAACGTGAGGATTGCGGCGCGTTCTACCGTCCGTCAGCAACACAGGAAGCAGCAGGCGTAGCTACGTGTGTTATTGCTATGTTTCACGCCAGACTTATCCCCTCTCATACCTAAATTGAATCCGAGACTAACAGCGCGTCTCTTCTCCAAAGGCAAACTGACACCCAAACAAATATGACACAGTTTCCCGCGTGTGTGTGTGTGTGTGTGTGTGTGTGTGTGCTTTGTTTTAATTTGTAGCTTTTATTTAATTATATTCATGAATACGTTGTTCATATCTTTATTTTCACACAGAGACAGAAAGTATAAATATTCAAGCCTTGGTTCGGATATTAGCTCGTTCTTGAAGGTCCTCATCGTGTGATCTCAAACGTTGCCAGCGAACACATAACTTCGTAGACTCCAAGACGGCAAACTCAGCCAGCGACCATACCACCAGCCACCTCACCTCGATGACTGCCGGACAAGTAATATTTTTATCTATTTGCTGTTCAAGACTTAAAATTCTCAAAGAACCTTACGCCTTTTTATCCCTCATAAGTAAAGATATAAGGCCACTTCTAGCTGGTTGACTTAAGTTAAAAACACACAAATAACGTTCACAAAGTAGCAATGAGATTATACGAGAAACGCGTTTATTTTTACGAGCGTTGGTGACTGCAGCCCTGGACACACTCATAGGCTTGTATATTGAACTTTCCTCGTAACTTGAAATTTAAGAAGTCGCCTCAATGTTTGGTTTTAGCTCAGATATGTAAATAGCTGCTAGTTAGGGGCATTAACCAGTTAAGGGCATTGACCAGTTAGACGCATTAACCAGTTAGGGACATTAACCAGTTAGGGCATTAACCAGTTAAGGGCATTAACCAGTTAAGGGCATTAACCAGTTAGGGGCATTAACCAGTTAGGGGCATTAAATATTTAGGTACTTTAACCAGTTAGGGGCATAACCAGTTAAGGGCATTGACCAGTTAGAACCATTAACCAGTTAGGGGCATTAACCAGTTAGGGCATTAACCAGTTAAGGGCATTAACCAGTTAGGGGCATTAAATATTTAGGTACTTTAACCAGTTAGGGGCATTAACCAGTTAGGGGCATTAACTAGTTAGGGGCATTAACCAGTTAGGGGCATTAACCAGTTAGGGGCATTAACCAGTTAGGGGCATTAAATATTTAGGGACTTTAACCAGTTAGGGGCATTAACTAGTTAGGGGCATTAACCAGCTAAGGGCATTAACCAGTTAGGGCATTAACCAGGTAGGAGTCATAAACTAACATAAGAACCTTTTTAGGAACCTTTGAGAATCTCTTTATTGTGTCACAACTAAGGAGAAATTCATCGATTCTCTCACACGTCGCCAGTCAGAGAAAAACTTGACTTAAGAAATTTTTGAGAATTTGTCTTAGTGTCGTTGCATAAGCGAGTCAATTCCTACGATCTTTTATCCTCAGTTAATGCAAAATAAATAAATAAACAAATACTAACTTCTGAAAATCCATTTTTGTTATAATTTCATTGAGTAAGTTACTAAGCTCTCAATGGATGATGTTAAGGTAAAAATAATCAAACTCTCGAGAATTAATTTTTTTTTGTCGTATCTTAAGTGAGTTAATTACTACGGTTCGGGATAATAAATCATAAGTTACGAGTCTTTTGGGAATAAGGGACAAGATTTCTTCCATTTTTCCGGGTTTAGACGGCCATGTGACTCGGGTTGTAATAAGTGGTGGTCGTTCCGGGGTGAGGAGGGAGTCTGCTCGGGTAGTGGCTGGACTTGGGTGATACTGAGAGGTCGTC
Source organism: Homarus americanus (assembly GCF_018991925.1). NCBI lineage: Eukaryota > Metazoa > Arthropoda > Malacostraca > Decapoda > Nephropidae > Homarus > Homarus americanus. Next base: position 506,973 of record NW_024757351.1, on the reverse strand, counting down.
TTCTGTCTGTGTGACCATCTGGAGGTTAGAGAGAGATGTTGGGTGAATGAGTGGAGTGGGAGGGAAGGGAGAGATAGGAGAATGGGGGGAAAGGAGAGATGGAAGAGAGGGAAAAAGAAATATAGAGATGGAAGGGAGAGAGAGAAAACAAAACACAACGAAAGATAAAAATTAAGAAATGCAAAGTAAATAAACAAAAAAACAGAACTCGTCAACAGTGTCATCACCACCAACTACCGAACGGTTGTTTACCCTCAACCTATCTCTCTGATTGGCCAGGATACCCCCTACCTAGTCCTCTTATTGGCCAAGTTACTTTCTATCTAGTGTTTTGATTGGCCAAGCGAGTGTAGAGGAAATCTAATCATATATATATAGGAAAGGTGACAGAAACCTGGCAACTAGTCCATCTTTGACTCGTGTGTGCGTGTGTGTGCGTGTGCGTGTCCGGGCGTGTGTACGTGTTTATAATATATCGCCGCGTTCGTCTGTGTGTTCGTTCATCTCCCAGCGCCGTCTACTATAAGGTAATGTGCTGTTTGTTGTATCTTTGTGCTTATTAATACGAAATGTTTTAGAATTGAATGTTTTGATTTTAAGAAGTGTAAAATGCGAAATGTCACGGTGAGGTCAAGTTTGTGTGGTTAGGTTATGTTAGGTTAGGTTAGAATTGGTAGAGGGGTGGTGTGTGTGTGTGCGCGTGTGTGTGTGTGTGTGTGTCAGTGTGTGCGTGTGTGTGTGTGTGTGTGATCGTTTGTGGAAATATCTTTTTATAGGTTACAAAGTCATTATATATCACCGATAATAACCTAACCTATCCTAGGTTATCTTCTAACCTATCCTAATCTATTCTAAACTATCCCCTATCCTAACTTACCCGTAAAAATAACATAAAACTACATATTTATCATGAAAAAAAAATTAAATCAACCCGTCCCGAATCCTTCTTTACTCTACACTAACAACAAATTAACCGCATCACAACCGCAAGCTAACCGCACCACCAGAGATTACACACATACTATTCCTTCCTTAATAACCGCAGGACACCGCAGCGGGTATTGGTTGTGTCAGTGTTGGTCGCGGGGCAACTGCAATTACGACAGAGGTAATTGAAGTAATTTCCAGCCACAAAAAGGAGTTGATTGCCACAATATTCACTGTTTACGATGACAAAAGCAAGGCAGAATTAGCTCAAGGGGAAATCTCATTTGGCGCAGCGCGACGTGTGTGTGTGTGGAGGGTGAGGAGAGAAAACTGAGAGGATGTGTGTGTGTGTGTGAGAGAGAGAGAGAGAGAGAGAGAGAGAGAGAGAGAGAGAGAGAGAGAGAGAGAGTGTAAACATAAAGGTGAGGATACTAATTACGGGGGATGACTCAGGTACATAATAAGAGACGTGACCTACATGTGTTAAAAATATGAGAGGAATAATATTTATGAAGGTAGAAAATGTTGTGGTGATGTCTCTCTCTCTCTCTCTCTCTCTCTCTCTCTCCCTCCGTCTCTCTCTTTATTTCCCTCTCACCTCACCCCCTGTCTCTCCCCCTTGTCTCTATCTCTCCCCTTCACATTTTCTCTTTCTCTTTTCACTTCCTAAATCACTTCAGCCAGCCCACACCTTTCCATCAGATAATCCTGCTCCCTTCCCCCTCCTCCCCCCTCCCTCTCTTCTCCCCACCCCCCCCAACAAGGGAGGTCTCAATGGTTGTAGCAAGAGACTGATGATGGTGTGACTTCTCTTGTCGTTTATTTCATCTTGACTACAGCACAAAGGTCCCCTGATAACACCTCGACCTACAAGAGAGAGAGAGAGAGAGAGAGAGAGAGAGAGATGGGGGGGGGTTAAGTTAGGTTAAGGGTAGGTTAGGTTAGGTTAGGAGCAAGTTTAGTTTCAGATTAGTTTGTGTTAAGGATAGGTTAGGTTGGTTAGGTTAGGTTAAATTAAATTAAGCTAGACTAGGATTCGGCTAGTTCTGGGTTCAGCTATATTCGTGTTTGCTTAGATCTGGGTCCGGCTAGTTCCGGCTTGGCTTATATCCGGTACCGTGTATTAACCTTACTGCCTCTCTGTCACGAGGTAAATTAATAGCCCTTCTGATTAACCTAAGGTGTAAAAATTATCCACCATGGCGGGTTGAATCCATTATCCACCTACAGCAGCTATTGTTTACCGTGATGGATGAGGCAAGAGGTGGGGAGGGGATCGAACCCACGTCTCGTAGTGAGTAAATGATTACACTTCTACGCCTCTTTCCATCACTTCATTAGGGGCTTTTCGGGGGCTATTTGGGGACTGTTTAGGGTGACTGGTAGGGGCTGACCACATCTACAGTAAGGTGTTGTTGACCTCTGACCTGTAATGGGATAATTGGGTTTACTGTTTCATTTTCCTTGTTTATTTGTTTTTTGTGGTTCGGAATTTCAGGAGTGGTTCGGTGTTTCGTTGTAAAGGTTTGGTGTTTCGTTGTATGGGTTCAGTGCTTCGTTATAGGGGTTCAGTGTTTCGTTATAGGGGTTCGGTGTTTCGTTGTAAGGGTTCGGTGATTAATTTTCCTATTCAGAGTACGTATCGTGAGGCTGATAGTAGCTTCATGATCTGTACCATAATGTGTTTGTGTGTGTGTTGAGATTCACTTTGTATACACACACGAACAAAAAATAACCCACATAAATACAGACATGCGAAAAAACTTACAAACAAACCCATAAACGCACATTAATCCAAACACACCAAAAAAAACACTTACCAACACCCCCCCATACACACTCAAACAAACCCATACAAACACATACAAATCACACGCACATACACTTTTTTCTTCTATCCCATCAAACAAACAAAAAGGAAGATGGTAATATTATTTGCATTTATGAAGTCAGAAACTCGACACAAAATATGATTACCACACAGGACAAATACAGACCCAGAGACCGAGAATTGAATCACGTCTCCTTGTCTAAAAGTTAAGGGTGAGTGTGAGGGCATTGGGTATGGTATGGGTCCGTAGGGAAGAATGTATGGTAGGTTTTGTAGGTAAGAATGTGTGGAGAGAGTCCGTGGGGAAGAATGTATGGTAGGTTTTGTAGGCAAGAATGTGTGGAGAGAGTCCGTGGGGAAGAATGTATGGTAGTTTTTGTAGGGAAGAATGTATGGTATGCTATGTTATTTTTTGTAGGTAAGATGTGTGAGGTATGGTGTGGTGAAGGTCCGTACGCATGAATGTATGGTAGGTTTCGTAAATAAGATTACAGTATGGTAGAGGTTTACAGAACTTACCTACAGACGCTACCATACCATAGGAGCTCAGACATATTGTTGTTAAGTAGCCTCAAAATATACCACCTTTAAAGACTTATATAAAAGACTATAACATATATATAAGCCCGGTGACGTCAGGGATTAAGGCTATATTGGTCGTGTCCCCTGGGGCTATATTGCCTGAAAGACCTTCCCATTGTATTAAAAGGTGTGAATCTATTTCTAAAAGGCGTGGATCAATTTTATAAAAGGTGTGGATCTATTTCCCAGTGCAGGAATTATCAGTAAAATTTATGTGATCTTGTAAAATATCATAAAATAAATACGAAATAACAGGAGTGATTCTTCAGTAGTACCCGGGATCGAACCAGCAACCCCTTAGAACAGGTGAGTATTATAACCACCCAATCACCGCTCTCTCTCGTGGCGATAAAAGGTGTACTACATATATCCAGTTAATTTAATAGGTAATATAATATAATATACAGACTCCTCCTTAATTGTGTGTGCAGGTGTAAATTCCACGTTAATTAATAGGTGTATTGTCCATTTTAATTAGGTTAATAGATCCTGCAGATATATTTCGCTTTATCAATGTTATTCCAAGACACACACACACACACACACACACACACGCACACACACATACACACACACACACACACACTGGCACTAAATAGATGTTAATAATTTTCTTTCTGGACGGGGTATGCAGTTGACAGTCAGGTAATTAGTTTATATCATACCTTTTGTGAGTCACATTACGAAAAAAAATAATATAAAACTATGAACGAAAAAAAATAAAAGACGTGTTTGATGGAATGAATTGAATATTTATGTGAAGGAAATGTGTTAATTAAGAGTGTGTTTTAGTTTTATGTGAAGGAAATGTGTTAATTAAGAGTGTGTTTTAGTTTTATGTGAAGGAAATACGTTAATGAAGAGTGTGTTTTAGGTGAATGTGAAGGAAATGTGTTAATTAAGAGTGTGTTTTAGTTTTATGTGAAGGAAATGTGTTAATTAAGAGTGTGTTTTAGTTTTATGTGAAGGAAATGTGTTAATTAAGAGTGTGTTTTAGTTTTATGTGAAGGAAATGTGTTAATGAAGAGTGTGTTTTAGTTTTATGTGAAGGAAATACGTTAATGAAGAGTGTGTTTTAGGTGAATGTGAAGGAAATGTGTTAATTAAGAGTGTGTTTTAGTTTTATGTGAAGGAAATGTGTTAATTAAGAGTGTGTTTTAGTTTTATGTGAAGGAAATACGTTAAGGAAGAGTGTGTTTTAGGTGAATGTGTTAGTTTTATGTGAATGAAGTGCGTTAATTAAGGGAGTGTTTTAGGCGAGTTGTGTTTGTTTTATATGAAGTAAGTGCGTTAATTAAGAGTGTGTGTTTAACTTGAAGAATCTCCACCCCAGCTTATATTACCTGAAAATAACTCACCATAATATTTGGGAACGAGGAAGAGGAAAGAGAGGGTTAAGGAGTAATGAACACTCACACAAAAATACTACAATGTGTAATTTTTATCTCACACACACACACACACACACACACACACACACACACACATACACGACACAACTTTGTAATATAGCGGTATAGTTTGTCCCTGGCAGCTTAACACATGAGGACAGCACCTACCAAAATAATAGCAGAGGTAAGACACAGTAGGGAAGTTATCTCAAGAGCATTACAGAGAGAGTTGAACAAAAGAGCGATTTATTGTTGTGAGTTAATGTGGTGTTGATAACCGTGTGTGTGTGTGTGTGTGTGTGTGTGTGTGTGAGTGTGAGGCCCCTACAGACAGAGAGACAGAGACAGAAAGATGAACAATAGATAAAGACAGACAGACAGAAAGACGATAAAAACAAAGACAGACAGACAGACAGAGGGACAGACAGATAGACAGACAGACAGAGAAAAGGGTAACGTAAAGATGGTGTGGTTTGCGGTTGTAAATTTTCAGTGTGTCCTGGGGGGAGGGGGTGGTGATGGATAGATGGATTGATAGATAAATGTGAAAACTTAGGTCACACTCGTAACTTGAGAGGTCAGGAGGATTTAGTGGTGGTGGATAATGTTTGTGGTAAGTGTTATTGGTGTGGTGGTGTGGTGTGGTGGTGTAGTGTGGTGGTGTGGTGGTGTGGTGTAGACAGGCAGATAAACACTACACCAACAACTATACGATCCAACCTTAATATATATAGCTACTTACTCCCTGAACGGAACAAAATATTAAATAAAAAAACTCGACAAATTATACAAGAACACTCCAATGAAACTGTAGATAATTTACTCACGATATAATAACATAGATAACGAAGCACAATTAACATCAGTGAAATAGTGGAGAGAAACTCGTAGACTCCGTATCAGAAAATTGCATAAATTATTGCAATGTAAATGTTGCAAGTAATGACCAGTGTAAATAGAGCGATTCATTTACTCTTTATGTCTTTAACGTGTGTGTGTGTGTGTGTGTGTGTGTGCGTGTGTGCGTGTGTGTGTGTGTGTGTGTGTGTGTGCGTGTGTGTGTGTGTGGTGTAATTATTGCTGTTATTAGTGTTTAAAGAATTATTCCTCTGATTATATTGTCATTATTTTTATTAATTTATTTTTATATTTTATTATTATCATTATTATTATTATTATTATTATTATTATTATTATTATACGTTGTTACAGGTGAGTTAAGGAGACAATTAAGGTTAATTAAGATCTTATGGTCTCTGTGGATTAACTAGATTTATGACGGTATATTTCTTCATCTGAATGATTAGATAAGATAAAGATACTAGGCGGTAATTAGGGTTATTAGTAGTAATAACGATTGCTACTATTACTGCTGCTTCTACTACTATTATTACTGCTGTTGCTACTACTACTACTACTACTACCCGGTAATAGTAATAATAATATCAAATTACGTTCACTTAACTCAGACAAACAAACTTCACAACAATAACATCTAAAAAAAATAACAACAAAAACAAAATCAATAATAACATTAATACTAAAACAACGAAATAAAACAAAACCCAAATAAACCAAAAAGGAATAAAAAAATACATAAAACACCTAAATAATAAATCACACGAAATAAAACACCCAATAAAACAGAGTAAAAAACACCAAATATAAAACACGAGAAATTAAAACCACGATATAAACCAGCCAAATAAAACAGAGACAGTAAGTTATAGACCAATATCCCAACCGTGTGCGTGCGTGTGCGTGCGTGCGTGCGTGTGTGTGTGTGTGCGTGCGTGTGTGTGTGTGTGTGTGTGACAATTGATTACACTCCGGGTATTTGTAACCTTCCATACTTTAACTTGCCGTTTCCAATTTGGTTCGACACACAAAAATAAGGAGTTTCACGGATTTGGTAGTACTGCGAGCGTTGGTGTCTTGGTTGTGTTATTATTATGGGACAAACAATATTATTAGGGTTTGTGTGTTCTGGATGGTGGTTGTTGGTGATTGTGGTTGGTGTGGTGGTTGTTGTTGTATGATGGTGATTGTGGTTGGTGTGGTGGTTGTTGTTGTTGTTGGTGATTGTGGTTGGTGTGGTGGTTGTTGTTGTTGGTGATTGTGGTTGGTGTGGTGGTTGTTGTTGTTGATGGTGATTGTGGTTGATGTGGTGGTTGTTGTTGTTGATGATGATTGTGGTTGGTGTGTTAGTGGTTGTTGGTGATTGTGGTTGGTGTGGTGGTTGTTGTTGTTGATCGTACTGGTGGTAGTGGCTGGTTGTAGTTAATATTTACTCTTGTTGTTGCTTGTAAGAAATTACTTAAATATTATATAGGAAAAAAAAAATCCACCTTCTATAATTCCTACCATTAAATAATCCGCAAGTCAATTATGTTACACTATAAGTATATAATAACATACAAAATACCAGGACAAGATTATCGAGTAATATTTTTCAAGGTATCTAAAAAAAAAATAATTCTGGTTGAGCGGCAGTTATGAAATTATATCAATTATAACTAAAACTTTTATTATAGAGTTTTATTACTGTTCTCGGTTTCATGGACCAATTTAAAATGGATTATGAAATTGTTGAATGTAATTTGTAATTTTTTGGGGTAACACAAGACCACAGAATGGCCAGAAGAGATAGATGAATAGAAAGATGGATAGTTGGATAAATGGATAGTTGGATAGATGGATAGTTAGATAAATGGATAGTTAGATAGATGGGCATATGAGTAGATAAGTGTAGAGGCACACACACACACACACACACACACATACACACACACACACACACACACACACACACACACACACACACACACACACATACATACATGAAGGCAGACTCATAAAAACAGACACAGACTACCTAAAAACCCCGTCCACCTCTCTCAACCTTTGAAGGGCCGGACATTGATCCAACTAGCGTCTCTAGGGAAGGAGGCCCACCCAGACGTCTGAACCGAACCCCGAACCCGAACCCCTGAACTCTGAATCCCCAATACCGAAACAACGAATTCCTAACATCTAAATCCAGAACACCGAATCCCTGAACATCGTATCTTTGAATCCCTGACTGAACCCTGAAACCTCAATCACGAATCCTTAAACTCTGAACCCCTTCGAACCCTTTACGGAGATAATGGAATACTTATTTATAAATTAAGAACTTTATCACTATTTATGATATGTGCATCAGCTATAACTATTATTATCCTTATTGAAAGACTGTGTATGTGTGTGTGTGTGTGTGTCCAAAGTTAGGTCAGACTAAGAGACAGGTTGAGTGATCGTGGTCAAACTTCCCCGTTGTGTACATGACAGGATGATCTTGGCTAAATTTGGGGGAGTGTTTCTCTCTCTCTCTCTCTCTCTCTCTCTCTCTCTCTCTCTCTATAGGCTGGGTTGAATGGCCTATCAGCCCTGCTTCACATTTTCCAAATTCTCTCCTTCGAAATTACCCCAAAGTCAAAATTAATTCTCGTTTAAGCTTAGCGTGATCCAGCATTCCTGTCGAGGGGGGTGTAGCTAGTGATCCTTTGAACCTTTTAAAAGTTGAATCTCTGACCATTGAACTTTTGAACCTTTGAACTTTTGGACCTCTGAACTTTTGGACCTCTGAACTTCTGAACCTTTGAAACCCTGATTGCCCCCCCCCCCACACACTCACACCTTCATCATCATCATTAAGTGAAACCAGACCTTTTCGTCTTGCTTAAAGTAGAGTGATAGGTAAAGTATTGATAGTGTGTTCGTTATGGGAAGGGGAGGTGAGGAGAGGATAGGAGGGAAAGGGGTATTAAATGAGAGATTAGTGAAAAGAAGAAAGAGAGAGAGATAAAGAGGACAACAATAAACAAGACAACAATACCACAACAAGAAAACCACACAACTACAACAGATCAATAACAGTATAACAGGACAACAACACATAAACAACAGATCTTCAACAACAGGAAAACAGGAGTTCAACAGATCTTCAACAACAGTATGGAGGACAACATTACAGGCAGACGGGGACGATAGCTATTAATCTTGTCTTGTACAACACTAATTTCCCTTGTGAGTTACACCACTGTCTCTACCCTTAATATATTAGCTCTCCCTACTATGATAACCTACCCCAGTATGATAACCTGCCCCCCCCCTCAGTATAATAACCTCCCCCAGTATGATAACCTGCCCCTATGATAACAGTATAATAATCGATGATAACTGCCTCAGTATAATAACCTCCGCTGATGTGATCACCTACCCGGTCAGTATAATAGCCTCCCCTATGATAACCTCCCCAGTATGATGTTTAATCCCCTGATATGATAATACAGTATAACCTCCCCTAGTATGATACCTTCCTCAGTATATAACCCCAGTATGATAACCTGCCCCCCTTCAGTATAATAACCTCCCCCAGTATGATAGCCCCCCTTTAGTGTGATAACCTCCCCTCTATTATGATAACCTCCCCTTTAGTGTGATAATCTCCCCTCTACTATGATAACCTCCCCTCTACTATGATAACCTCCCCTCGGTCTAACACCCTCCCTCTAGTATGATAACCATTCAATACACTTGATATATTAGGATTGACGTAACTCATTTTATATACGCTTAGTTTTGACAGGTATTCTTAGATATACGTATTTTAGACAGGTATGCTTAGGTGTCTGTCTGTCTAACTGTCTGTCCGTTCCTGTTGACAATATACCAATAGATTCGGTTTATGTACTTTGTTTTAGGTCAAGACAGCCTCTCTGTCTCCTGGGCCAAGCGGTATGACTGGGGTACACATTCCTTCATCATAGAGACCAGTTTGATTAATAACCCGACAATGTTATTCTCCGTGGAATATATTTGACAACATTTCCTCTTAAGAACTTATTTTATGTATCCTGTATATGTCTGTCGGTTTAAATCACAGCTCATGGGAGTTAGATCTAGGACATGAGGGTTTATATTCTGATACAATATATTTTGCAGGACGGTGTTAATCTTTGTGGTTTATTATTTTATTAAACCATTTCTTGATAAACCATTGAATGTGTGTAGTCAGGGAGGCATCTGTTAGCTCTTAGACACCACACAAAATACCTGATAATGTTTAATTGGTAATAGAGAGATATCCTGTTAGGTAGTTCACGCCGACCAGGATATATCATCGTTATTTTTCACGTATACTCGCTTTATTTACTTGTCTAACTCGTGGGTAGCATCTGGTAGAGTTCTGCTATACCTCGCAACTGTCTGGGTACATTCACCGAGGCATTTAATTTACAAGGAGGTATTTTTATTACCATCAGCCAGGCGGTTCGTTTGAGTATTGTTGATTCATTTCAGAGTAATTCATGTTCACGTATTTTATTTTTTATTTATTTGTTTGTGTATTAATTATATTTTTCGAAACAAACTAGAATATTAGATTAGTTTAATTGTCAAAAAAGTGTATTATTTTAGTTTATGTCTCAGTTTTTCTCATCTTCTCTTAGTTTCTCTCAGAATAACAACTCCTCTCATCTCACACTGTTCTGTTGTTTGTATTTCATTTAGACTCATTTCTCAGCAAGACGTAGTGTGTGTGTGTGTGTGTGTTCATTCATCCATCCTAGAACCAATCCCAGTCGCACGCACACACACACACACACACACACACACAAAACTCCCTTCCTCTCACTCAAGCCATCGACGTTTTCCCCGGGATATATTTAATCTACAAGACGGAACCATTTTTAACCCAGTCTCCTCGTCGAAATAGGATCCTCAGTTTTATTGCGGCTCCCTGGGCGAACTATTTACTTCCACACCTCAGGGGATTGGCGGACCATCTGTCACTCTGATAGGTTCTTGTGTGGTGATGTTGCTGCTCCTCTTAGCGACTGGCGGAGGGGGGAAGAAGGCAGAAGGAGGAGGAGGAAGGGTAGGGAGGGAGGAAATTAACTGGACACACGTTAAGTGGATGTTCGTTATCGGGTGTTCATTATCGGATGTTCGTTAATCGGATGTTCGTTAAGAGGGTTCTAGTTATGCGGGTGTTCGTTAAGAGGGTGTATGTTAAGAGGGTATTCGCTAATCAGATGTTCATTAATCAGGTGTTCGTTAAGCGGAAGTATACGTTAAACGAACACTTGACTGTACTTACCCTCGCCTCTTCACATTACTGTTGTCGCCTCTAGTGTGTGTTGCAGCATATAAAGACACTTGGTTTTATGCTCTCGGCTCCTAATGGTCCAGCTGGGTTGTAATCTCGCTCGCTGGTGATACATTTAACAGCATTTGCCTCCACCACTTGTGCTGTTGGTGATGGTGCTGTTTCTGTGTGCTGTGTTAACACTTTTAGCTGTTTGGGGGTTCTGGTGCTGTTCCTTTGTGCTGTGTTAACGTTTTAGCTGTTGTGGTAGTTCTGGTGCTGTTAGTGTATGCTGTGTTAACGTTTTTAGCTGTTATGGTAGTGCTGGTGCTGTTAATGTATGCTGTGTTAACGTTTTTAGCTGTTATGGTAGTGCCAGTGCTGTTAATGTATGCTGTGTTAACGTTTTTAGCTGTTATGGTAGTGCTGGTGCTGTTAATGTATGCTGTATTGACTTTTTAACCTGTTATAATAGAGACGCTATTCCTATCAGATATGTGTCCGATATTAGACACGACAATCCAACCTCCCAAACATTTCGCTGAACATTATCTCTCGTGGGTAATGCTGTCACGACCTTACTATCCCGCCTGATAGCTGTTGTAATCTCCCGACACTTAATCGTCCCCCACCACCTGGTTATACCGTGTTGTCTCGTCTGGTTTGGTTCTACATTAGTACATTATCTGGAGGTCCTGTGATGTGGATGATTTTCGATTGGAAGAATATTACTTTGTGGTTTATGTATATTATTTTGTGGGTGTGTTTGTCTTATGTGGTTTATTGTTTTTTTCTATATTTGTTTTTGGTTTCAGGTTTAACTTCATAATCCTGTGTTTTAAGTCGAGTTCCCTGAAAGAACATGTGTGGATATTTCTACTTGTTGTTTTGGCATTTTATTGTCATTTTCTTCACTTATATTTCTTATTCTTACTATTATTCTCCTCCTTCGTTGATGTTTCTTTATCCTCTGACTCGCCCAACACAGAAGTAAACAAAACATCGTGTATTTTCAATATTCTTTTTTATTGTTATGGAATTAAAGTTAAAAATAAATAAATATAAAAACTATTCGAATACCTCTTCTGTATTAATATTTTAAACATAAGTGTATAACCATCTGTTTCGCTTTAATTGATGCTATTAAAATATACAAAGGGAGTATTGCCTTTGACATAAGAGTTATTTATTCAGTACAGTAGCTCATCGCATATTGATATTGAAACAGTTTATTTATCCAGAAAAACACAGATACAGAGTGGATAATAATAACAATATTAACATGGCTGAGCCAGTTGAGAACCTGAGCTCTCCTGTAGGCACCTGATATATACTATACATTCATCTCAAGGAAGTATTATATAACATTTAGTATCATCTGGAATAGTACAATAGGATGGTGGTAATAAGAACATCTCATAATGTTACTACGGTTATCACTTCAATATTTATTTATTTTATTTATTTTATATTTTTTTATATTATAAGTATATACATAAATTACAGTGGAATTGAAAACATAAGTATAATGAGGGAGCAGTACAACATGGGCTGTACAGTATTAAGGTTGAACAAGAGGACAGAACTGTCAGGATTACGTCTAGTTGGCAAATATTTTTATTGCAATAATAATTTATTTTCTATTTACATGATAATTTCCGATAAAACGGTTTTGATGGTACAATAAAAGCAGGTACTGTAAATATAGTAGGTGTTACAAGAAATATTAATACTTGAGAGATGATGTAAAGGAAGGGAGCGTTAGTCTTTGCTCGGATGGGTGGGGGTAAGTTGTTCCACACCTTCACTCTACAGATATTTGGTATTACTGTTATTACGCATCAACAAAGTGTGCTCAAAGTTCCAATAATTTTTCCCTGACGTAAACGAAGAATATGATTAAAGAGCACTATCAATTTTACACATAAACAAAGTCTATTGTAAATTCCAATATTTGTTTTTGCCTGAATTTAGACGCACACGTTTATAGAAGCATTATTATTGTTGAGAGTTCTAATAATTCTTTATAGAACTTCTAAATATACTTCTTTGAATAGCACTATTATAACCCATCAACAATTGGTATGAAAAGTTCCAATATTTTTAGCTTTAACATAAACCATATTTTAATTAGTCGTATCATTATTACACGACAACAAACTTTACAAAAAAAAATAATATATTTTTGATTCTAAGTATAAACAAATATTAATACCACCACTACCACCACCACGATTACCACCACTACTACTACCACCACCACGATTACCACCCCTACCACCACAATACGTCACTAACAGCACTCCCCACTCCCCCCTCCCCCCATCCAATCCCCCAGGTCATCCCCCCCCCCAAGTAGTACCCCTAAAACACAGCCTTTCACAACAAAACGAGTGGAAAACCCTGAGTATTAACACTACCCCGCCAGCTATTGTGGACGACCCCAGGTGCTGTAAACACAATTCACGTTATAACTTTAAACATGGACGGAAAATGTGGATAGTTGTGTTTATACAAGCGTATGCCACTGAATTTCTACGAATGTTTTTTTTATTTTAATTTTTTGGGGGTAACATTTCTCGTGTGTTTATGTTTATCCGTGTTTTATTGTGTATGTGATTAAGCCTAGATTGTTTGGTTTGTTTAGTATGTGTGTGTTTGTTTGTGTTTAACCTTAAGTAACTATTATTTATGTAACTTAATCCCATTTTAGTTAATCTTCTGTAATTTATGTAGTGTTTATTCTCCGGGTAAATTAAACAGCAAGTGACCCGCATTTACGTAAAAGAGTAAATAAGACGATTATTATTTTTATTGTTGTTTACCTGTTGAAAAAAAATGGAATTGTTAGGAGTGAAAGGAAAATAAATAATAGGAAGGCAGGTGAATGGAAAGGTTTTATTTCTCTATAGGTGGATCGTCTTTCTTTCTTTCTTTCTTTCTTTCTTTCTTTCTTTCTTTTTCTTTCTTACCCCTATCCTTACCCTAAATTTCCTCCACCTCTAACCACCTTCTCTTCCACCCTTACCCACCTCCTCCTCCCCTACCCACCTCTTCCTCCAGCCCTACCCACCTCCTCTTCCACCCTTACCTACCTCCTCTTCACCACCCACCTACACTCCTCCTCCAACCCTACCCACCTCCTCTTTACACTTGCCCTCTCCTCCACCCTTACCCACCTCCTCCTCCACCCCTACCCACCTCCTCCTCCACCCCTACCCACCTCCTCTTCCACCCTTACCCACCTCCTCCTCCACCCTTACCCACCTCCTCCTCCACCCCTACCCACCTCCTCCTCCACCCCTACCCACCTCCTCTTCCACCCTTACCCACCTCCTCCTCCACCCTTACCCACCTCCTCCTCCACTCCTACCTACCTCCTCCTCCTCCTTCACCTCTACCCATCACCTCTTCAACCTCACTTTAACAAGAATTGATAAAAGTCTTGAGTCTCTGCTCGAACTCTTCCAGCTCTATATTGGTGAATCGAGTACTCCTTGAACTCACCTGAAGGGGGATCTGAACAGGTGAACGGGACCACTTCACCTTCAGGAGGGTCTGTGCGAGTGTTTGTCTTAAGTCAATTTAGTGTCTCGTTGAGTGTTGGCTTTCTTGAGCACTATGAATTAAGGCCCTTGAATGGTGAGGTGATTTGATCCTGCCAGTACAATGTCTCGAGAGAGAGAGAGAGAGAGAGAGAGAGAGAGAGAGAGTCATTACACTATCACCCATACCCATAAAGGTCATTTTTACACACGACCACCACAAACATCACCGCATATTGAACTGTTCCATTATAGCAGCAACAACAACAGTAACATCTCTCTCAATGGAACACAAGTAGCAGTCGCATCTCTCTCAATGGCTATTACATTATATATATCTCTTATACAATAGCTATATCCTCATGGGGTACTTATATTACCAGTAGACACGTGTACAGAGTTGGTAATGTCCGTGTGTGTGTTTGGTTCGTGTAAAGGAGCAATATCGGCCATCTTGAGGGGTATTGGATCGTAGGTTTGCGTGGGAATGAAGTGTTATTTTTTATTGTCTGTATTATTTAATTTTTTTAAGAGTGGGTAAACAATATTGTGTGGGTTTTTTTTTTTATTCTAATGAGATATGTGAACAGACAGACAGACAGACAGATTACCGACCGACCATCCACTAGTCTACTATCAGGACTCGCTTAACTTTGGGTGCCAAAAGTAATTTGTGTTACTTCACTGACTAGAACATGTGGTTGTAACTCAGTCCTACCTACCTATCTACCTACACCTACCTACCTACCTACACCTACCTACCTACCTATACCGACCTACCGACCTACCTATAAAAGAGAAGTAGGTAGGTAGATCTTTCACCTCCATTTTCTTTCCTCAATAGGGTAAATTTTTATGATTATTTCTTATTATTATTTACAGCCAAAAGAAACATGTTTATATTTAATGTTGGAACACACACACACACACACACATACACACACACACACACACACACACATACACACACATACGAGGAAGTTGTGCTATTAGTGAACACAATGCAATCATGGCGCTGAGAGAGAGGTACAGTTGGATTGTCCTGGTTATATATATATATATATATATATATATATATATATATATATATATATATATATATATATATATATATATATATATATATATATATATATATATATATATATATATATATATATGAGAGAGAGTAACGTTTCAAGAAGATTGCAAACGTTTAAGCTCGATCACTCAAACAGAAATCTTGGTATTATCTGAAAACGTTGATGGACTGGTGAAGTGGTGTGAGTGTTGGAGAATAGGAAGGAGAAGATGGTGGTGTGAGTGTTGGAGAATAGGAGGGGGAAGAAATGATGTTTGAACAATGAAGAGGCGGTGTTACTCTACTCTTAAGTCTTAGGGGAGTAGAAGAAGTGTTTGGGCAAGACACACACACACACACGACCCCCTGCCCCCACACACGCCCCCTCCTCCCACACACACGACCCCTGCCCCCCCACACACGGCCCCTCCTCCACACACACGACCCCCTGCCCCACACGACCCCCCTGCCCCCTGCCCCCTGCCCCATACACACGACCCGCTGCCCCCACACACGGCCCCTCCTCCCACACACACGACCCCTGCCCCACACACGCCCCCTCCTCCCACACACGGCGGCAACACAGTAAGGGTGCTGAGAATATAGAGAGGAGAATGTGAGAGGTGGAGAGCCAGGAGTAATAGGGCCTCTGGGATATTGCCACATGCTGGGGGCACACTTTTACAGCCTGGAAGGTCAATACGTCTTTTCTGTTGTCTCTGGCGAAGGAGGTTGTAGTGGCCTGTGGAGATGAGGCACACACACACACACACACACACACACACACACACACAGACACACAGACACACAGACACACACACACACACACACACAGAGACACACAGACACACACACACACACAAGGGGGGTTGGGAATGTGTGGGTCTTGTTAATTTGTGTGTGGGGAGGGAGGGAGGTAGGTCATGGTAGTGAGGGAGAGAAGGAGGGAGGGAATGAGGGAAGAAAATGGGTTGTGTTGGAGTATGAAGGAGAGAAGGAGGGAGGGAAGGAGGGCCCCAGATGTGATAAAGTGTCACAGGATCTAAATTTAGAGGATCCTTAAGGATGTTAAGGAGTTATATGAGAGAGAACAAACAGCTACTCAACCAGACGGTGCCGTGATGGGAGAGGAGGAGGGGGAAGTGGAAGGGGAGGAGGAGGAAGAGGTGGAAGACGACGAGGAAGAGGTGGAAGGGGAGGAGGAGGCTACAGTGAGAGATAGGGTTGAATAAGATCAGTTAAGAGAGAGAGAGAGAGAGAGAGAGACGTCGAATAAACCAAATCAAGAACAACTGGAGATTATATTCAAGTGTTGTTTTGGTGAATTAATCGAAGGTAAACGTCAACTCCTTCAACCAAAGCGTCTTATACGTCACCTCACTAGCCACCCATACACAACAGGTCACTCAGCCAACAGGTCACTCAGCCAACAGGTCACTCAGCCAGCCAAGACACAGGATCGTAACTCTTGCAACATCAATATTCATGAAATTCTTAGTAGTAAACATTAAAGAAGCAACACGCTGTGAGTTGGTCCTTCGCCATAATACAGTAGTGCAAATAACACACACGTACACACACACAAACATGACACACACACACACACATGACATACACACATATGCAATGATTACCTTTGTGGTTGGCACTAGAAATGTGTAACAGAAGCAAGGAGTAATTTGTTATTCAAGTATAAAGTAACTATCAACCAATACACACACACACACACACACACACTGTACATATAAATGATTACCTTTTCCCATGTAACTCGGGCAGGTGATCTGAGCAGAGGCGTGTTAACATTGATCGTAAACAACTGGTGTAATAGAGAGGAGGAAGTAATGTATATCTCCCGTTAGTTTAATCCACAGAGAGAGAGAGAGAGAAAGAGAGAGAGAGAGAGAGAGAGAGAGAGAGAGAGAGAGAGCAGTAACCTCTGAGAATATATGATATTAGGAACTTGAATGTTGCTCTTGTGTCATTCGAAATAATAGTAATGCAAACGAGGCAGACGACTCCACTAAGCATGTACTGTAAAGTGATTTGTGTGTGTGTGTGTGTGTGTGTGTGTGTGTGTGTGTTATGATTCACTTTGTATACTGTGCAGGAAAGTTAAAAATATATGTGAAGATATTTCTACTTGTTGTCTTAGCAGTTTATTGTCACATTCTACACTCACATTATCCTCACTATCAATGGGTTTACTTTTCCCCTTAACCCCATATAATAAGAGACCCTTATATACCATTACCTTCTCGGTACTACAATCAGGACGTGTGTCGGTATAACACCAACGGTACTATATGTGAGTCGTGTGTTAATAGAGAAGCAAGAATTGACTCTTTCCATGGACTATTACGCTGCTACACACCATTACACTCCGTCTTTGTTAAGGATTACAGGCAGTGAGCAGAGATGTGTAATGTCTACCATGGCCTTTCTGGATATAACATTACATTACATCGCTTGTTATTATTTATCCCCACAACAGAAAGGCTCATAGGATTTGTAATATATTTTTCTGTATCTTAATTATCTCCAGAACAGAAAGACGATTTTTGAGATAATTTAGATTTTTTTCTTTCAAAATCTCTAAGGTAAAAACGTTAAGGCATTATATTCGAGGGATTAATTCATAATACTAATGGGGTTTAATCATCGTACTTAAGGTGTTAAATCATCATACTTAAAGTGTTAAATCGCATACTCAAGAGATTAACCGATAAAGCTACACTATTTGACTTATGCAGAAACCAAGAAACAAAACACTATTAACTATATTTCCTCACTTCCTTAACATTACCAGTACAGATAGACCAATCCCCTCCTGTTGTCACACCTGAGCGTAAGAACAATTAACGTAGGTGTGTTCAATTACCTTTACGGGGAATAACAGTAACAGAAGGACAGTTATTAGTAGTTACCTGAACAAGAATAATAATACGTACATTAACTGGGTACAATAGTAATGGGTCCTTAATGTAATGGGTTTATAGCAAGTGGAACAAGAGGCAAATTGGAAGTACAAATTGGGTTTAGTAGTAATAATTGGTACTGTGAATGGGACAGTACAAAGCGTCATAGATATTTATATTGGTTATATGATATGTATATAAATCACTGTGTGTGTGTGTGTGTGTGTGTGTGTGTGTGTGTGTGTGTATTTCCTTGCACCATACATAGACTAAAGGAAAAAAAAAAGGGATATATTATCAGTTAACGGAAGCTTATCAACTAGCACAAACACACAATCATACAAACACACAAACACACAGACATACAAACATACAAACATATAAACATACAAACACACAGACACCCAAATGCACAAACACTCAAACACACAAGCATATAAACACACAGACACACAAACACACAAACACACAAACATATAAACATACAAACACAAACATATTAACACACAAACAAACACACTACTGAGTATCATCGAGTACCATGAAGGAAATACTTAACATGTTAATGGCAGCTCACACTCGACTCCACTCATACTTCTTGCAGTTATAACTTCTCCAACTTCCTTCTCTGGATACTACTCATAAGTCGTCCTCGAGGGTCTAATCACTCGAGGAAGTGTTATCTCTAATTACCTACTTCCCTCTGAAAGCATCGTACTTTTAAAGAGCTCGTCCTCGAAGCTCTCTCTCGAGTATTAGGTACAGTACATCTAGGACACAAAGAGATCGTTTGTCTTAGTAATGAAGGAATCTGTAAGGACAGTGTATTGAGCTGTGGAGAGAGAGAGAGAGAGAGAGAGAGAGAGAGAGAGTACACATCCAAGGTAATGTAAACAAATAATATAAATAGGGTAACGTCACCATGGCAACATAATGAATCACCTCCGTAACGACCAATAGGAAGCAAGATGTCTACAGTGTTGCCAATCCTGTCTATCTCTTGTCGTTTATTTCTGTTTATTTTTATCGTTATTATTGTTGGTGTTGTTGATCTTGTTAGTATTATTATTATTATTGTTGTTGTTGTTGTTGTTATTATGAATCCTCTCACACATTAACCTACACCAACATATTCCACCTGCATCATTAGCCACCTTTTCGGGGACCATTAACCTTGTCGGCAAAAAAGGTGTTCAACCCATTAGTTACTGGACTCCGAATATTGTGAGGTACTGTACACACCTTCATGGTTACCCAGCCGTGTGTGTGTGTGTGTGTGTGTGTGTGTGAGTGTGTGTGTGTGTTTGTTTAGGACATGAAACGTATTTAGCAGCATTCGCTAGATTTAGACAACCTCCCACTGAGCTGAAGTATTACCAAATGTTTCCAGTTATTCGTTCACTTGCAAAATCTTTATTAAACACATAACGATATAAATAATTTTTCTTGATACAGATGAAATTTGCAATATATTTTCGTATTAAGACAAGGCTCGTGTTTAGCAACCTCCGCTTGACTCACAGGGAACACGCACACGCACGCGAGCGCTAGGTACCCCCGCGAAAACCCAAAAAAATAAAAAAGCTTGTCCCGGGCATCACCATCAAAGGCCTGGCTGCAGCAAATTGGTGGACATCGTGGAAATCTGTATTCGTTTCATACACGAGCGGTGATTTGGCCTGAATGGGGGGAGCTGATGGGTTGTTTGAGCTGGTGAACCCCGAAAATACCTCCAAAAATGAAGGACTTTCTTGACGCTGACCGATAGTGGGAGTGGTGGTGGTGGCGAGTGTGGTGGTGGTAGTGGGGGGTGTTGAGGTGGTAGTGGAGGTGGAGGTGAGTGTACAGGTGAGGGTGGTGGTGGTAGAGGTGGTGGTAGAGGTGGTGGTGGTGGTGATGGCGAGTGTGGAGCTCCTCCTAGCGGGTGGTGTGAGAATTAACACCAACTCTTATAATTGACATGTGTGCAAAACTGACTCTTTTTTTGGGGGGGGGAAGGGTAGAACCTACATAAGCCCCCGTGTGTGTGTGTGTGTGCACCTACTGTACTGCACACACACTACACTAAAATACACTTCTTATTATTGTTAGCTGACATCTTTCATTCAGATGTGTAACATGAGAAAATTCTATTAGTGACGTCAGGGGAATATTCCATTAGTAACGTCAGGGGAATATTCCATTAATGATGTCAGGGGAATATTCCATTAGTGACGTCAGAAGAACATTCATTAGTGACGTCAGCTTCTGTTCACCCTGTTCAAGGCCTCTGGTTAAAGTGAACATAAACATTTCTAAATAATTGTATCATAAAGTGACCTTTGACCCAGTGTCCTCATGTATACCAACAGCTCAGGAATACATTACTTGCTGCTTCCATCTGTTGCACCGAGTGAGTCACACAACATGTATCATATTCGAAACTATCTCACTGTGTATTAGAACCAAACCTGAAATGATTCGTACCTTCAAAGAGCTCTAAATATATTCACTGTCTCGAAGTACTACAGTGAGCAGTTCATACTACGTACAGTTTACATGTGTATTAAATTTGAATCTGTGTATTTGAACAGACGTAATAATATTCGTTGCTTCGAACCGACACAGTAAGACATGAACACAAATTTTGCTGAATTAAAATCTAGTCTAATGTGATTTCGAGTAAACCTAAATGTATTATTCGTTGCTTCAAACTCATACAGCAAACAGTTCACTCAACCTGCGGGTATTCTAACTTGTGTATCCAAATAACAATAAACATATTCGCTGCTTCAAATTAGTACACAAAATAATTCATACAACTTGAGCTGTTTTGTCTTAAATTATTGTTTAGTTAAATCAACATTAATTTATTGTCGGCTTCGGATTACAACACTTGACACTGAACACAACAAGGGTGAAACATTTCTGTGTTAAGTAAATAAGAAACAACTGAAGCTATTAACCATGAAGATATTATCTGACACCACAGAGGGGCTACTTACGCCACATAGACACCACTTGACACCACATAGACATTATCTGACACCACATAGACACCATCTGACACCACAGAGGGGCTACTTACACCACATAGACACCACATAGACATCATTTTACACCATCTGACACCACAGAGGGGCTACTTACACCACATAGATACCACATACACACCATCTGACACCATATAGACGTTACCAACACCACAATATCAACTGACACCAATATAGGACCAATTACCACAACTATATTGGCACTTGAAGAGAAAGTATTGAGTGAGGAGGGTAAAGGTGTGTAAGGGGGATAAGGGGGTGTAAGGGGGATAAGGGGGTGTGAGGGTAAGAGGGAGGTAAGAGGGGTAATAAAGGGGTTTAATGGGGGTAATGGGGTGTAAGGGGGTGTAAGGGGGTGTAAGGAGGGTAAGAAGGTGTAAGAGGGTAAGAGGGGATAAAGGGAGGTAAGGGGGTTTAAGGGGGGTAAGAGAGGGTAAACCACCTGTTAATGGCACCCCGAGCATCACTAACTACCACGGTAAGGGTTCTCTGGAAAGCCTCAAGCGCCATTAAACTGCTTCACTTGACCTAGGTGGGTGTTAGTGTTATGGTTAGTGGCGCTGTTGTTGGCACCGTTAACGTCAGTATTATTGTTGGTAATACAGGTACTATACGTGAGGTGTTCTATAACTCTTGATATTAATTGTTGTTGTTAATTTTTTATTGTTATTGTTGTTGTTAGTTTTGTTAATGGTGTTCAGTTTATTTCTGTTGTTGTTAATTTTTTATTGTTATTGTTGTTGTTAGTTTTTGTTAATGGTGTTCAGTTTATTTCTGTTGTTGTTAATTTTATTGTTAAGTTTATTATTGTTGTTGGTAGTTGTTTTATTCATTTCAGTGTTATTATTATTATTATTGAGATAGTGTAACCTCTATTTAGCGAATTAATTGGAAAGGGAAGTCTTCTAAATCAAGAGTCCGTTATATTGAGGGTCTGTTATATCAAGGGTCCACTATATCAAGGGTCCTTTATATCGAGGGTTCATTGTAATAACATCACTTTTACATCACCTAACCTCATAACTCATAAACAACAACATTTATTTAAACACCGAACACCTCAAAAAACTGGTTAGTATCAGCTTGTGTTTGTGTATGTGTGTGTGTGTGTGTGTGTGTGTGTGTGTGTGTGTGTGTGTATGTGTGTGTGTGTGTGTGTGTGTATGTCTGTATGTGTGTGTGAGAGAGAGAGAGAGAGAGGTGGTGACTGGTCTACATGATACAGCCTGACAGCTAGCTAAAAAGTCTATGGTCTCTAGCTTGCCACATTTCACTACATCGCGGGTAGTGAAATGTGACATGGTGGCACCGTAGAGTTTTTCGTGACATATGCCGTAGTAGTAGTAGTATCCACATGTGTGTGTGTGTGTGTGTGTGTGTGTGTGTGTGTGTATGTTAATAGTGTGTTAGCTTGAGGCTCTGTTTAGCACATCAGAGGAGATAAGGTAAAGGTGGTAGGTGTAAGGTGAGGTGAAGGATGAATTATTTGTTGTATTCTGTATGTAAATTGTAGGGATGTGAGGGAGTGTGATGGGGGGGTGTGTAGGGGGATGTGTTAGGTGTGTGTGTGTGTGTAGGGGGAGGGTAGGGGTGGGTGGTGTGTGTCTGGGGGGGTGAGATGGGGTGTGGGTGGGGTAGGTGTGTATGAGGGAAGTGATGAAGTGTATAAGGTGGTTAGGAGTATGGTAGGAAGGGATGAGGAGCAGGATGAAGGAAAAGAGGAGTACTGTAATAGGTAGAGAGGGAGAGAGAAGGATGAAGGTGAGAGACAGGGAGGATGAGGGAAGGAGAATAATAGGAAGGAAGGAAGGAAGGAAAGAGGTCAGGGGGTGTAAGATTAGTTTAGGGAAATGAGTGTAAGAGTAGAGCCCTAGGGGAGCTTAATAGAGTGCCAGTGGAGGAGCTCAATTGATAGTAGAGCGCTAGTCAATAGTAGTAATGATAATGACAATAATAATAATAATAATAATAATAATAATAATAATAATAATACATTCAGAAGTATATATAAATAATTACTTAAGTCTGTAATATCGTCTAACGTTAAAATAAAAACAAGTAACACAGAAGAAAATGAATACAAAGGGGAAACACAATAGAGTGAAATAAAGATCTGAAATGGAAGAAAAAAATAATAATCCAGTTAGTTGGATATTTCATATTTGGGCTGAAAACTGCAACCACATTATGCAGACACGTAATTTTATTTGGCAAATTGTGGAACTCTCCCATGGCCTGGCTTAATACTCTCACTCTCCCTCTCACTCTCCCCCTCCTCTCCTCCTCCCCCTCTCCTCCCTCTCTCTCCCCTCTCACTCTCCCCCTCTCTCTCCCTCCCCCTCTCTCCCTCCCTCTCTCACTCTCTCCCTCCCCCCCTCTCTCTCCCTCTTTACCTCCCTCACTCCTCACTTTCTCTCTCCTCTCTCTCTCACTCTCCCTCTCCCTCTCCCCCCCTCACTCTCCCCCTTTACTCTCCCCTCCCCCCTCTCACTTCCCTCTCCCTTTTTCTAAGTTATTTATGTATATGTATATATCACGCATCTCTCTATATGTGTGTGTATGTATATATGTATCAAATATGCATCGCTATGTGCGTGTATAGGCTTCTCAATAAGCAATTTGTGTGTGAGTATATAATATGTGTCTCTATATAAGTGTATATGTATACCTGTATGTATATGCATGCGTATAAGTATCTGTGTGTGTGTGTGTATGTATCTCTATATGTGTGTATATGTATCTCTGTATGTATGTATTAAGTTGTTATGCTCATTAATGCTCGGACATGACAAATGGTTTCCGGCTGAGCCAATTTTCACTAAACGAGTAACATTTGTGTCAGATGAGACCCTGTTTTCTCTCTCTTTCTCACCAACAAGGGATGACCTCACCTTAACTGAACTTCAAGATGGCTGAGACTCCTCTTTAAGACTCCAGATGTGTGATGATGATTATTTTCTGTGAATGTTTGACGATGACTGTGTAAGTGAAGCCTCTCTCTCTCTCTCTCTCTCTCTCTCTCTCTCTCTCTCTCCCACACACACATACCATCAATATCGACACCTCTTTAATGAGCAGCCAGTGAGACACATAACCAGATATGTCTCATTATCTCTCACACTTGAGGCATATTGAGCCATTTAATGCTTCAGGTAAGACATTATTACTAAGACGAGACATTGGAAGGTGATTGGTGTATGACTTTGTATGTATGTGTGTGTGTGTGTATGTGTGTGTGTATGTGTGTGTGTGTGTGTGTGTGTTAAATACCTTCTTCTTTAATGGTCTTGTTGTTGTTATTATGCTCATCATCGTATCAACACCAACTAACACTATCCTCTGCACCCCCCCCCCTCCCACACCTACACACACCTACACACACCTACACACACCTACACACACACACATGTATTGGTGTCCGTGATCGACCAGTCATTAACCTCCTGGTAAGCTTGAAGCAGCACAATGATCAGCTAAAGTCTCTCAGTATCTCCCGACGCGTCTCTTAGTGGGAGACCTGTGTGTGGGGAGAGGGGGGGGGTGTTTGTAGGGAAGTAGTGGGTGTATGTATGTGGGGGGTGGGGAAGTGTTTGTGTGAGGGGTGGGAAGGGGGTGTTCGTGTGTGTGGGGTGGGTGGGTAGTGGGTGGAGGATGTTTGTGTGTGTGTAGGTGTATGTGTGTACGTACAGTATACATAACTATGTGTGTACGTGTATTATTTTATTTTTCCTCAGTTATCCACACATTTCTCTCCAAATTAAACCTAAAACAGACAAATAATAAACCTTAAGTTACGTATTTGTCCAGGTATTATATCCTGGTTTTACGTGATTGTTTTTAAGGTGTTTTAACAGGTAACTGAGATTGGTTCCTATGCGTGTTTTATTCTCGTTTAATGGTGTGTGTGTGTGTGTGTGTGTGTGTGTGTGTGTGTCGTTTGTTCTGTCTATTTGTCTGTTTTTGTTCCTGTGTATATATCCACTTCCATCACTACCACCACTACCACTACCACCACCACTACCACTACTACCACCACTACCACTACTACTACCACCATCTCCCCAGCACCATCATTTACCTACACCACCCACCACTCACTACCACCCACCACCCCTTCCACCCACCCCTGCCACCCACCCCTACCACCCACCCCCTGCCACCCACCCCTACCACCACCCCCCCCTACCACCCACCCTACCCACTCCCTACCACCCACCACCCACCCCACCCCTGCCACCCCTTCCACCCACCCCTACCACCCACCCCTATCACCCACCTCCTAATCTCCCAACAATCTAGACTAACAACAGTTCAGATAAATATGTAGAGAACTTTAGGAATTTAATTTGCATAATGAACTTCAATATACATAACGACTAACAACAGTTCAGATAAATATGTAGAGAACTTTAGGAATTTAATTTGCATAATGAACTTCAATATACATAACGAAGTACCATGAAACCTGAGCTCCATCTTTGACCTGAACGAGCTCACCTGAAGCCCAAACTTACCAATATGTAATTAATTAAGACAGGTAAACATCACACTACGTATATATGAAATATTTAAAAACTTAATCTTAATCGTAAAGTGAGGTAATTAGAATCAAGTTTATATTATAGATGAATAGGTGTATAATTATTGGGATTATATTGTTTTTTTTCTAGAATTTAGCTATTTTTTTTAGAATTAGACACAGAATTATGGCCTTTAGATATTGCATTGCATCTTTAATCACGACTTTTTACCTGTTGCTGTTAACAATGGTCTTAAGTTAACATTACTGGCAATTAAGGTGATTATTGCACACCTGAGAGAAATAATGTTACCTGGGATAGTGTAATTACAGTCATGGGAGTAGAGGAAACGAGAGCACTGTGTTTTTGAAGGCATTTAATTAACTCAAAAAGATTATTACAGGTGAGTATGTAAGTACAGGTGAACAGAGCATAGATAGGGATGATAGTACACAGGTAAAGATCTAATGAGAGGATGATGACGTATGTGTGGAATGATTGTATGAGTGATGGGCA
This sequence comes from Homarus americanus, assembly GCF_018991925.1. Lineage (NCBI taxonomy): Eukaryota > Metazoa > Arthropoda > Malacostraca > Decapoda > Nephropidae > Homarus > Homarus americanus. The sequence continues at coordinate 480,521 of NW_024757351.1, read as the reverse complement.
TTGTTGAGCTAAGGTTAGGTTAGGTTGGGGTTAGGTTAGGTTGGGGTTAGGTTAGGTTACCTTAGGGTGGGTTAGATTAGGTTACGTTAGGCTGGGATAAGTTAGGTTAGGTCAGGATACATTTTTTTTAAGTTAGGTTAGATTAGGATAGTTTAGGTTAAGTTAAATAAGGTACATACAGGTGAGTACAGCCAGTAATTACCGGAACATATAGGTAAGGACAGGTAACTCTCACTAGGATAAATAATAGTATAATATATAACATCACTTCAGGCTATATACATAATTATTTTATACTGTAATTCTGATTTAACTCACTTGATTAGTTAAGCCAGCAGGTAACAGCAGACGAGTACACCTGAGGGACTAACACACATACATACGTTAACTGAATTATGACGAGTTATTTACATTTTAAAAGTTAAGTCTTGGTTAAAGGTTAGGTTAGGCAAGTTAATTAAATAGGTTAAGGGAAGAAGGTTTATAAACTGTCTGTCTGTCTGTCTGTCTGTCTGTCTGTCTGTCTGTCTGTCTGTCTGTCGGCAATGTAAATCCCCAATAATTTTAAACAGTAATTGTCCCTCACTTTTAACCATTTCATAAAGTTGGTCGTCATTTGGGAGTCATTTATAACAAACATTAACAGTTAATTGTTTCATATTCACCTAAACGAAGTAAAAGTTAATTACCAAAGTTAATAAATAAAATAATATTATGTTTTAAATAATTGACAACAACAACATAAAATATCCTACTACTACTACTATTACTGTTACTACTACTACTACTACTACTAATAGTTATAATAATAACAACAATTACAATAATAATAACAAAAATAATATTAATAAAAATAATAATAATAAAGTAGCCACTAAAATAAAAATAAGGGAATAAATAAATAAACAAATAATAAAAACATCAAATAAAACCTTTTTTTTTTTTACAATCTCCAAACACCAAAAGAATTTATTTTAGACTAACTCAATTTCAGCATTTTTTTTAGGGAGGGGAAGGAGGGGGTAATTTACGTCGTCCTGTATGGAAATTCAGTGAGAATTTTTCAATGCTAACTAGATCTACTGAAACCTCTCCTTCCTTCCTTCCTTCCTTAACCTTACCACAAAAATATGCCTACTGGGTTAATATTTTTTGTGGTTTAAATTGACTCGTGTTTTTGTTTAGGCGTTTTTGTTTTGTCACCCTACCCTACCCCACCCCACTCCACCTTACCCTACCCTACCCCACCCCTCCACCCTACCCTACCCTACTCTACTACCCCTACCCTACCCCTACCCCACCCTCTACCCTACCTCACCCTACCCTACTCACAACTAACAATATATATATAAACTGGAAACTCTAAGAAAGCAACAAATGTATATGTATATAAATAATGGTAAGGTTGATATAACCATTTATCTGTTAACAATATGTATATAGTAACAATGCGTGATTATACAGGTGCTTTAAACTGCTCACGGCAACCCCCCCCACACACACACACACACACACACACCCACCCACACACCCACACACACACCCACACACACACACACACACACACACACACACACACACACATCACTAACATTATCATTGCCCAGATGTTTATATTCAATAAATTATGTTTAATGTCATAAGGTTTAATATATTCAGATGTTTTAATTCACACTGGACCTTAACAACACGAGGAAGAGATTAATGTTATTATATATTAACTATATTAATGTGTTTAGTTATGTTGAATTGAATTATTAAATCTCTGAGAGTGTTGGTGGGACAGTGTGGATTAATGTGTCCGTGTACGTGTCCGTTTTGTGTACGTTGTTGTGTCCTTGTACGTGTCCGTTTTGTGTACGTTGTTGTGTCCGTGTACGTTGTTACGTCTGTTCGTTGTTATGTCCGTGTACGTTGTTATGACCGTGTACTTGTCTGTATTGTGTACGTGATAACAATTGAAACAATGGATGGATATTCTAGCCATGGGAACTCAAGAGCGTTCGAGGATGTATCGTGTCTTTGACTTGTGGTGAACGCAAAAATATGCACACACACGCTGCTTCCGCTGTATCCATGCGCGCGCGCGCGCACGTGTGTGTGTGTGTGTGTGTGTGTGTGTGTGTGTGTGTTTAAGAGTCAAAATATCGTGTACTTTTCAAGGCGATAACTCCCCCCCCTCCCACAGGTATGTCCGTATATCACAACAGAATCTAAGAACAGGTCGATAATCAACTGTTTGTGTCATTATAATCCTAAGTTACGGTCCCCTGAGGCTTTGTGGCGGCGCGGTGGAGAAACTTACCCCACCTCGAGCACCAATCTGGTTCTAAAAAGTGTTTATGGCTGACAAGGTGTTTATTAAGGCCCGCAGGTAGGTGTAGTGTGGGTAAACAACACCTTTTTGTTGTGGAAACTCAAAGGTAAACTAATTTATTCAGGTGTAATGAAGTTTTTTGATATGGTGGTTTTATTTTTTTTATCACGATGCATTTTAATTTATTCTCTAGGATAATTCGTTTTATTTTGCATATATTACACACCTGTCTGAGGGTTGGCGACCACAGCCCTCTACATGAAGCGTTAATGGATTTTCCCGTTTACATAATTGCATTATTGATTCACCTTACATTCCTAATACAAACGTCACTATAATGTATTGTTACACACACACACACACACACACACACACACACACACACAAATAACTCGTAAATCCTACAGTTCCACAACAGCTAAAGAAAAATTTATTATTCGTCTACTATTAATCAACACAAGGCTTAGAAAATGCTCGGCTAATCTTTATCATAACACCATCATGTCGTGTGAATCACCCAATCCCCAATCATAGTAAACCTGATATTTTTTTGTGATTAATGAAGATGTGTGGTGATTATTCTCCCTTTATTTCGATGTTCAGAAAATCGTAAGATAGAGAAGCATTGCCTGTCTCCTAATGGTTAGATCGCATGATAACACAACCTGGAAATAACCCGGACGATCCCTAGTATGTATATAATATATCCGGTTTATGTGCAGATGTGGTATTGTTTCGAGGGGTGGGGTTGTTTGTTTGTTGTTGTTGTTGTTGTTGTTGTTGTTTGTAAATACTGTAGTAGATTATTGGAACAAGTTACCACACATCATCATTAACTCGAATACGCTGGATGGTTTCAAATATAGGTTGGATGGATATATGAGCGATAGGGGTTGGGTGTAAACGGGACTGCCTTGTATGGGCCAATAGGTTCGCTGCAGTTTCCTCCATTCTTCTTCTCCTTCTATGTCACCCTAGTTCAGTCTTCTCAAGGGTGGGGAGGTAAGAGAAGTGATAATAAGTGTGAAGAAGAGTGAAATAACTTTGTTCAATAGAAATGTGTTGTGCAGGTGAGAGATTAGTCAGCTGTTAATTACAGGTGTGATGGACGGCTTTGAACAAACTAGTTATAGATGTTTCTGGAGAAGTTTAGTGTTATGTGTACAAGGAGGATGTTACTGGTGATTATGTCTGTCTCTCTCTCACTCTCTCACTCTCTCTCTCTCTCTCTCTCTCTCTCTCTCTCTCTCTCTCTCTCTCTCTCTCTCTCTCTCTATTTTGGTTCCTATCCCATATCCTTCACTTTCACTGTTTCCATTTATATCCACTGTCACTCTATCTGTCAATTTCCCTCCCTCCCTCCCTCCTGTATCCCCCCCTCACACACACACACACACACACACACACACACACGTCTAAGAGTTGTTACCAAGTGCCAATACACCCTCTTACCCTTCCCCTCTCACCCTCCACCGTGAGTGACTCTGACTGAAGGGTCTATGGTAGGATCTGGCAATACTAGTTGGGTTTCGCCTCACCTCCGCCTATACTGAAATGGTAATACCTTGTGAATATTGGTCTACTGGTCTACTGGTTCTGAGTGGCGTGGATTTGAGTGGCGTTTATGTCCGAGTGGTGGTTTTGATGTGAAGTGGATTACGTCCGGATCTGATTGGTGTACGGCATTTTGTTCTCAGTAGTTTGGGGGTGTGAGTGTTATTGTTCTGAGTGGTTTAAGGTGTGAGTGGCATCGTTCTGAGTGGTTTAAGGTGTGAGTGGCATCGTTTTGAGTGGTTTAGGGTGTGAGGAGTGACGTTCTGAGTGGCTTAAGGTGTGAGTGGCGTCGTTCTGAGTGGCTTAGGGTGTGAGGAGCGTCGTTCTGAGTGGCTTAGGCATGAATGAGAATAATAAGAAAATAAAACCAATAATAACACACACACAGAGAGAGAGAGAGAGAGAGAGAGAGAGAGAGAGAGAGAGAGAGAGAGAGAGAGAAGACAAAAATGAAAGAGATAAATAAATACATAAATAAATGAATAAATAAATAAATACATAAATAAATAAAACACTCACACATTTATATATAAAATTAACATCTAAAAGGACTGTATGAGTGTATGTAAATGATCTTGGCTCAACCACACACTAATACTAATTGAAATTCATGAACCAAATGCTTAAATAAGTGTTAAGAATGAGGTGTCAAGGACGAACAGGAGGAAAAAAAGAATAAAAAGAAAGAAGTATAGAAATGTGATAAATGTAAAAAGGAAATAATAGATATGATTGAAGTAAGAAATAGAGGAATACTTATAGACAATATGAATAAGTGTAGAAGAGAGACAGGTATAAAGAAAGAAAGAAAGAGAATAAGAGAGAGAGAGAGAGAGAGAGAGAGAATTTAACTGAGACTCGAACTGCTGATATTGAGAATATTGGCCAGAATTAGAATTTCAGATGAAGTTCCTGAATAAACTTGAGTCCCTGTTACCCCCTCCCCCCACCCCTCTACACCCACCCCACCCATCTACCCCCCACCCTCTACTCCCCAATTCCCACCCATCTACCCCCACCTCTACTAATTCCACCTATATCTACCAATCTCTATCCCCTAATATAATAATAATAATAATAATAATAATAATAGTGAAAAATATAATATCTAAAGCTATTAATATTTAGATAAAGGTTTCTATTCAGTTACTAGGAGGAAGTAGAAGGTCAGGTTAATAGGAAATGCTAGTAGTTAGGTCAAGGTACTGGAGTGCGTCAGGGTTAGTTAAAAGAGGCCAGGTCACCCATTAAGACTCTATTGACCACGATCTATAAGACTCTATTGACCACGATCTATAAGACTCTATTGACCACGACCTATAAGACTCTATTGACCACGACCTATAAGACTCTATTGACCACGATCTATAAGACTCTATTGACCACGATCTATAAGACTCTATTGACCACGACCTATAAGACTCTATTGACCACGACCTATAAGACTCTATTGACCACGACCTATAAGACTCTACTGACCACGATTTATAAGACTCGATAACTGACGTGTCAATGATGATTTTTCTCACGGGATTAAAATATTCTGTCAGCATTATACAAACTACTACTGAAGGATAAAGTCTTCTACATATAATACCTACATATACGTCTCGGTTATAAGCCTCATAAAGTCATATATTAGAGATTATACTTCATAATACCTGGATTTACTCACAATATGTGATTTTGTGCTTATTTATAACTGGTAGGATTGTGCTGAAAACCTGACAGATCAACACCTGCCCCAACCTTAACACCTGACAGACCAACACCTGCCCTCACCTGAATACCTGACAGACCAACACCTGCCCTCACCTGAACACCTGACAGACCAACACCTGCCCCCACCTGGAATAACGGCTGTATTCAACACCTGCCCCACCTGAACACCTGACAGACCAACGCCTGCCCCTCACCTGAATACCTGACAGACCAACACCAGCTCCCCTGACTCTGAACACCACAGACCAACGCCTGCCCTCACCTGAATAGCCTGACAGACCAACACCCGTCCCCACCTAAACACCTGAGAGATCAACACTGCCCGCACCTGAACACCTCTGCCTCCACCTGGTTAATCTGCCCCACCTGACTCCAAGGCCCTCACCTGAACACCTGACTGAGACCATCACCTACCACCTGAGAACACCTGCCTCACCTGAATACTCTGACAGACAAACACCTGCCCACCTGAACACCTGGAGACCACTCTGCTAATGATCCAATCCCAGAACGCGCAAGATGAACAGACTCACCTGGTATGTTCTGAAGAGCCTGACTTTGCCAATTTCACCTGATATACCATTTTCACTGCAGTCTATTTAGCCAAAGTGTGTGTGTGTGGCGTGTGTGTGTGTGTGTGTGTGTGTATGTGTGTTTCTGTGTATGTGTTTGTGTGTGTTTCTGACAATTTCTCTCCTTACATCAATTCCCTTCCATTGTTTCTCTGGCCCCCTCCCTCCTACCCCCTTTATCACGTCTCTCATCTCCAACTTCACCCCGGGGACACATAGACGGTGATAAATATGGGAGAAGGTGACAGGGAGTGATAGCCAAGATGGTGGTGATGAGGGGGAAAGGGTGGTGAGTGTCTGTCTGTCTGTCTGTCTGTCTGTCTGTCTGTCTGTCTGTCTGTCTGTCTGTCTGTCTGTCTGTTTGTTTGTTTCTTGTGTCTTTTTGTCGATGTGTTTGTTCGTTTGTTTGTCTGTGTCTGTCTGTCTGTTTTTTTTACGTTTTTTTGCACTCTCTCTCTCTCTCTCTCTCTCTCTCTCTCTCCTTCCTTCGTTAATCTGTTTCCCATCTTCTTCACCTCTTCCTATCAATTATCCATCATTGTTATTAGTCTTCTCTTTAATTCCCATCTTCTCCACACCCATCACCTTTATCTCTTCTTATCCATTATCCCTTATTGTCTTTTTCCTCTTCGTTATTCCTCCATCTCCTCCTTCTTCTCGTCTCCAGTCATCGCATTAGCAGTATTTCTTTCACATTGATTATTCAGATTATATGTTATTTGTCTTCGTAATTATAGTTTATTATACCAATTCTCATTCCACAAATTGGTAACTCTGGTCGTTTAATATACCATAAAGATCAATATTACTCTCGTTGACGCTTAGAGAGAGAGAGAGAGAGAGAGAGAGAGAGAGAGAGAGACTGAGAGAGAGAGACTGAGAGAGATATACACATATTCTTTGAACCCTGATATGTTACAATACAATTATTTGCAATATCTAAATAAACTCAAAACACACACACACACACACACATTATCTCTCTCTCTCTCTACTCTCTCTCTCTCTCTCTCTCTCACATCCATCTTACTGTCCTTATTTTTTTAACTATTATTACTGTGAATAAATCTTAAACACTATTCCAAACACATGGACAGAAATATTCACCTGAAATATCTCAACAAAACGTCTATACACACCTGTAATATATATATCCAGGTGAATTCAATCAGGCTTTGTATAGAATTATAAACCCCTACAATACAACGTGGCTTCTATATTGCATTTCGATACGACTTGCATTCCAGGGGATAGGATGAAGTGCTATTTTCTATTTGCAAGCTTCTGTGAAATTGCATGCACTGCTGTAGAAGGGAGAAGCCTTTGATGACCATGATCAGTGATGTGTGTGTGTGTGTGTGTGTGTGTGTGTGTGTGTGTGTGTGTGTGTGTATGTGTGTGTGTGTGGGATGTTAAGATGATGAGTATTACCATATGGCAGTGATTTTATAACAATAACAAGAACAATAATAATAACACTAACAACAATAATAACAGTAATAACAACAATTACAACAACAATAACAATAATAACAACACACATCACAGCTAACATTATCTCCCTCACCACATATTTTCGTTCACCTTCCCTTTATAACTAACGTGTGGATCTGTTCCCCCAGGTGTATGAGAGGGACAGGTGAAGTCTAATTACCGGTGTGTGTGTGGGTGTGTAATTCTCTCTATATATGAAAGAGTATTATTGTTGTTGTTGTTTATTGTTGTTATTGTTGTTATTATTAATATCATTATGAATACTGTCGTTATATTCATCATTATTACCCTCATTCCATTTATCATTACTACCATTATCATCAATATCATCATCATCATCATCGTCATCATCATCATCATCATCATTATTGCAGGGGAGGAAGGTGATCAGGTGTCCTTTGTATACATAATATATAAGAGAGAGAGAGAGAGAGAGAGAGAGAGAGAGAGAGAGAGAGAGCCAATGGCGGCAACGCTTTTGATTACGTGGGATCGTTTTGTTCGTCGGATTTGTCGAGGAAAAATAAAACTGGCATGGGGACGGAAGCTTACAGAGAGAGAGAGAGAGAGAGAGAGAGAGAGGAGAGAGAGAGAGAGAGAGAGAGAGAGAGAGAGAGAGAGAGGGAGAGAGAGAGGGAGAGAGAGAGAGAGAGAGAGAGAGAGAGAGTAAAAACACAAGAAAACAGGCGAGGCGGACAACTTAGGTGTGAGTAAGAGTGACATAAACGCCATGGTGAGTGGCAGTGGGGGAGAGTTTGTGAGTTTGTGTGAGTGTGTGGGAGGGAGATGAGAGGGAGAGTGTGAAAGTGTAAGAGGAGGAGGGAATGATGATAAACAGAAGAATAATAAAAAGGAAGAAGGAAGCATAAAGGAGAAGAAGAACAAGAACAACAACACGAACAACAACAACAAGAACAACAACACGAACAACAACAACAAAGAAGAACAACAACACCAATACTGAGGGAAACAACTTAAAGTATAAATAACAACAAAAGATGCAATAAATATCGAGAAATAGCAAGAGAGAAGAAAGAAAAACATTAATAAACAAGACTTATGAGATAACAGAGGAGGAGGAGGAGGAGGAGGGAGAAGAACACGACGATATATCATAGAATATTAAAAAAATAAATAAGAATGAAGGAAGAGAGAAACCAAAGGAATAATAAAGTAGGAATAGAAGCCACACGAGAAGATAAACTAGGGAAATAGGCAAAATAATAATAAAGGGAGAGAAATGAAGGAAAATGAAAGAAATTTATGGAATACAGGTGACATATCCAGGTAGCCAAGATAAATCACATGTAAGATATACAGTAAACCCTCTCAACAACGGACTTCTCATTACTGGATATTCTCACTAACAGAATCCTCTCAATATCGGACAGGATTTGCAAGAATTAGTCCGGTATTGTGAGGGTTTACTGATTATTAGTTATTTTGGGTCAATTGTGGTAATATGGCAAAGAATTCAGTGTTATATGAAACAGTTGCGGACGTGTGTGTGTGTGTGTGTGTGTGTGTGTGTGTGTGTGTGTGTGTGTGTGTGTGTGTGTGTGTGTGTGTGTGTGTGTGTGTGTGTGTGTGTGTGATATAACTCATCGTCTTTTTAAAGTTGTCATCTACACACACACACCAACATGTACCTAAAACAATAATAATTTTTTCTTAACAACACGTTCCTCAACAGTCTCCGGAGAGTCATTCTAGGAAGGCAGTCACCAGTACAGGAGTCTCAGATTACAGTCTCTTAATTAAAGAAACGTGTAACTTGATGAGCATCTCGACACAGTCACTTAACATATGTAGGTCAGGGGTTAGGGTGGGTTAGGGGTTAGAATAGGTCAGAGGTCAGGGTAGGTCAGGATAGACTAGGATAGGTCAGGGTAGGATCAGAAGGTAGGTCAGGGGGACAAAATCTAGGTGGTATGCAATTTCACAGGTTAGAAAATATATCATCCATTCCCCGCTCAAAGACCTTCCATAAAAAAAAAATCGCATTCATACGTAAATTACCTAGTTGGGGGAGAGGGTATGAGAGGGGGGAGAGGATAGGGGGAGGGAGAGGGGGGCAGGATGAGATGGGGGTAACTAAAAGACCAAAGGAACACGCAGCCACTCTGACAGACACTCCATTATTGGGTAGAAAGGTAGTACTAATAGGGACCTGCTGTAGCCCCTACTTCCAAATAGATGAAATAACAAACTCTAAAGCAGTGTGTTAAAAATGATCTTTCCTTTTGACGAGGGTGATGGTGGAGGAGGGGAGGAGGTAGGGGATAGGTGGGGGGTAGGTGGGGTGGAGGGGTAGGAAGGAGTAGGTGGTGGGGGGGGGGGTTGTAGGTGAGGGGCTTAGGATTTTATTTTTGTTTTCTTTTTCAACTTTATCTCCAGCCTTTACACAGGTTAATTAATGTTACATAATCACCTTTTACCTGTTTACTCTCCCAGGCACACCTGTACACTCAGCCACACCTGTACACTCTCCCAGTCACACCTATACATTCTCCCAGCCACACCTATACACTCCTAGCCACACCTAATATTAAACAACAGATAAGTGAAAAAACGACCAGAATATGAAAGTTAAATTAATTTTCTACGAACCAGTAATTCTCGATTGCTACCAGAAGCCATTTAATCTCAGTATGAAATATGACGAAGCCTCTGATATCGGTGCCAATGTCCCCAGAACCATTTATTCGTCTCTTAAAAAAATTCTAAGTTAATTTATTCTTGGTGAAAATGGTCTTAGGAGCCATTTTTTCCCATTGAAAAGTGTTCGATGAGATATTGTTTGATATGAATGCTGGGAAGCCATTTACCACCAGTTTAAAGGTCAACTCAATAAATTCTTGGTGTAAACATCTCAAAGGCCATTTTCTTCTATACGAACGTCTTAAATTAAGGCCATTTAACCCCTAGTAAAAAAAATAGTTTCGAAATCATATTAGTCGTAAACAAACATCTGAAAAAAGAAGAATATTTATCACAGAAAATACAAAAGTCACCATTTACCTCTGACAGTAACACACCATAGAGCCACTTATCTTTATCAGGAAGGTTTCAAAGACCATTTATCCTCTAGTATGAATGTATAAGAAGCCATTTAACCCTTGGCTTAACCACTGACCTGAAATTCCTCTCTGCATTGGGAACTTGAAGGCGAAAAAAGACTACAGTAAACCGGTTCTTTCACTTCACACCTTGGTAGAGAATGGGCGTCTGGAGGTGATGGTTCAGTCTCGAGGTCCACCATTAGTGTCAGGTCCGCCTCTCACAGCCCAGACGGTGGCATATATTTTTCTTTCCCTTTTTTTTTCTTCTTTACTTGACGTCGATATACTGAGTTGAGTGAGTGAGAGAAACTGTGCTGATAACTATGTGTGTTGGGGTGTGTTGGGGTGTGTTGAGGTGTGTTGGAGTGTGTTGAGGTGTGTTGGAGTGTGTTGAGGTGTGTTGAGGGTGTGTTGGGTGTGTTGGGAGTGTGTTGAGGTGTGTTGAGGTGTGTTGGAGTGTGTTGGGGTGTGTTGGGGTGTGTTGAGGTGTGTTAGGTGTGTTGAGGTGTGTTGAGGGGGTGTTGGTGTGTTGGGGTGTGGGTTGAGGTGTGTTGGGTGTGTTGAGGTGTGTTGGGGTGTGTTGGGGTGTGTTGGGGTGTGTTGGGGTGTGTTGGGGTGTGTTGGGGGTGTGGGTTTTGGGGTGTGTGTTGTTGCATGTGGTGATTTATGTTTGTGTGTTAGGGTGTGTGAGTGGGGAGGGGGGTGTATATGTCTGTGTAAATACAGTGTAACGGTGTAGGCAGGTGTATCCGTCCTCCTCTCACAGTGTACCTGGCAGGATGGGGTGTGGGAGGAGGAGGAGGAGGAGGGGGAGGTAGAGGAAGGGGAGGAGGAGGAGGAGGAGGAGGAGGAGGAGGAGGACGGAGGCTCATCAGGTGCTACACTCTACCACACATTTTACACACGAGTACAGATTCAAGTTTGGCCAATTAAGTTCCTAGAAATAACACGAAGGGGAAAGGAAGAAGAGGAGGAAGAAGAAGGAGGAAAGAGAGAAAAATGGATAATAATTACATTGGGAGAGACAACCAAATACACACACACAAAAAAATTATCCAAGAAAATATAAAAAAATGCGAATAAAATTAAATAAGCTACGATTCTGTGTTCTGAAACTTCATCACCACAACCATCGATTTATTTTTTACTTCACAAATTAATCTCATCTCCCCCCCCCCCCCCCCCCCTCTCTCTCTCTCTCTCCATCTCAGGCAAAAGTTCCCTCACTTTCCTTATCTTGAGATAATGACAATCGATTCTGTTCTATTTTTTTGTCTACATTTTCTTTGTCTCTCTTACTTTCTCACTTTCACTCATTTTCAATATATTTGCCTCTCAGTCTTCGTTCTCTCTCTCTCTCTCTCTCTCTCTCTCTCTTCACCATCACCTAACACACACATCTTACTTTATTTTCCACGTCACCTCGATCACTTCTGCCACCAGAGGACTTTATAAACCTGGGTGAGAGACCCCCATCCCACCTCCTCTTCCTTCACATCCACCTCCCACATCCACCTCCTCCTTCACATCCACCTCCCACCTCCTCCTTCACATTCACCTCCCACCTCCTCCTTCACATTCACCTCCCACATCCACCTCCTCCTTCACATCCACCTCCCACATCCACCTCCTCCTTCCTCCACCACAACACCAGGAAATGTTTTAGCCCTTGTGTTTGTTTTCATTGATACCACTGAGCCATTCACCTGAGTTCTTGTCCTACGTGATTCCTTCATTAACACGACACAGGTGAAAGTCTGTTGTAGGGTAAGTAACACTTATGGGTTCAAGTTATAATTGGACCTAAGTTCTAATCAGATCACATTCCTAATGGGGACCACTCTTGATGGTCTCTAAATTCCAATAGGTTTCCTTCCTTTAAACTCTCGCTCTTACCGTCTTCCTTCATGCTTCCTACTCTCCCTCCTACCTCCTGTCCTCCCCTTCCTTCCTAACCTCCCTCCCATTCTCCGTCCCTCCCTCCTCCCTCCCTCCCTCCCCTCCCTCCCTACCGCCCTCCCCTCCCTGCCCTCCTCCTCCTCCCTCCTCCCCTACCTCCCTACGCCCTCCTCCCCTACCGCCCTCCTCCCCTACCCCTCCTGCAAGCCTCAGTGAGCACATCACATCATCAAACGCTCTCTCCACACACACACACACACACACACACACACACACACACACACACACACACACACCAACAACCAAACAATAATGGTTTTGTCTTTAATGGTCGACAGTACAACAGGTAAGGCACGAGTCCTCCAGGTGTTATGTGTTCAGGTGAGAGGCTGTATTGATGACCTTTTGGAGCCCATAAGAGAAGTATATTCTCCTCTCATTAACAAAACACGGGTATTCATTTCTCAGAAGCTTTACTTAATACACCAGAGAGCTGAAATAATACCTCGAGTGTTGTGTTATTATTCAGAGTCCATAAAACATCACCAGACTTATTTGTATATAGACTAATTATTTTTCACGTTAACATTAAACCCTAAGACTTCATATGAGAGGTTTGACAGCACGACAGGTTAGGTTAGGTTAGGTAAAAAGTCCTTTATGATATTATTCAGTATTAATTAAAGTCTAGAGAGAATGTATACACCTGACCTGTTTCTCTCAATACTTGTAACACCTGTCTCACTCAACGCTGTAACACCTGTCTCACTCAACACCTGCAACACCTGCCTCACTCAACACCTGCAACACCTGCCTCACCCAACACCTGCAACACCTGCCACACTCAACACCTACAACACCTGCCTCATAACACCTGCAACACCTGCCTCCTCCAACACCTGTAACACCTGTCTCACCCAACACCTGCACCATCAACAGGTACAGTAATCACCCTCTTGTCCCACACACACACACACGGTACAGTAAGAGGAGAATACAGACCATCACAGACGTTCATACATACACTTGCCAACTCCTCTCTCGTTGTGTATTCATAATATTCAATTTATTCATGGATTCTCGGCCACTTGAGACGACCCACTTGTACACTCTTTAAGGTAAACTATGTCTCGTCCTGTTTACATCCTTCACGAGTTTACTTACAAAGTCTTTATTTTGAGGTTTATAAGTAAAAATCTCCCGAGCAGCGTGAGGTCGTGTTTAGAGCTCCTATTGGGTATATGAGTTTGACAATTATTAATGTATTATTTGAGTTTGTAGGAGTGTGTAGTGTTGTGGAGGAACTGTCTGTCTGTCTGTCTGTCTGTCTGTCTGTCTGTCTACTGTCCTCCTCAGTCTCTCCCTACTGTCCTCTTCTATCTCCTTCCCACCCCTCTCAGTCCTTTCCTCCTCTCTCTCTCTCTCTCTCTCTCTCTCTCTCTCTCTCTCTCTCTCTCTCTCTCTCTCAAAACAGTATTTACTCTCCCCATTTTCCGCATTATTTTTCATCATAAGGGATGTTATTTAAAGTCAATTACCACTTTATAATCACCCGCGATTGATGTGTGTGTGTGTGTGTGTGTGGGTGTGTGTGTGGGTGGGTGTGTGTGTGTGGGGTGTGTGTGGGTGTGGGTGTGGGTGTGTGGGTGTGTGTGTGTGTGATCAGCAGCTCTACATAGAGAAACGGGAGAGGTGTGTGTATGATTCCCTCGACACTGCTCTCGTATCTAAGTATGGGTCACATAAATGATTTTTTTATAGCTGGAACATTGGTTTTAATATGAATTATATCAGAATAAAAACATTTAAAACTCTCTATGATACCATGAATAATATTTGTAAATAACTGTTAAATGTAGAGTAATAAAACTGTTAAATAAATGATAAAATTAAAAAAACTTCCCTCAAGTATATGACCCGTAAATAGATGTCGCCAAATGTTGACAAAAGGCTCCCGAGGAAATTTGGTTCTTAACTACACACATTAAGTAGTAACAATAAACACCATTACTACCATTAACCTCTGTTACGTTATTGGTTTCCTTAGCTACAGATTACAATATCAATTTACGGTGACGTAGGGACATAAGCGAGGAAGATGCAATTGTGCGTTAAGTGGCATAGTTTAGGGTTCCATGCGATAATTAGTCTTTGTTCTGTCAACGTCACTAGTCCAGCACTGTCGAGGTTTATGGTGGAGGGAACATACTTTTTGTGAGTAACGTGATTAATTACAAGTTGAAGTAGAAGGAGGAGAGGAGAGAGGAGAGGAAGGGAGTAGAGAGGAAAGGAAGTAGAGGGAGGAAAAGAGGAGGAAAGAGGGAAGTAGAGAGAGGAGGAGCAGGAGAGAGGTAGGAAAGAGGAGAAAAGAGAAGTAGAGAGGAGGAGGAGGAGGAGGAGGGAAGAAAATAGAGAAGGAAGAAAGGGAAACAGGGAAGCAGAGAAGGAGAGAAAAGTAGCGAGGAGGAGGAGGAGGGAGGAGGAGGAGGGGAAGGAGGTAGAGAGTAGGAAGAGAGAGTAGAGAGGAGGTGAGGAAGACCATATCAACACATCATAAAAAAAAACATAACACCTATAATCACATTGGTATAATTAATGAGTGTTTTTGGAGCCTAATTACACGTTATTAGACTAAACGCTCATGGAGTTACGAT
Organism: Homarus americanus; assembly: GCF_018991925.1. NCBI lineage: Eukaryota > Metazoa > Arthropoda > Malacostraca > Decapoda > Nephropidae > Homarus > Homarus americanus. Next base: position 465,247 of record NW_024757351.1, on the reverse strand, counting down.
GGTTGAGTTATTTGGAATCATAGTTGAGTATACCAGGGAAATGAGTACAATATTTGAGTACACCAACGAAACGAGTACAATATTAGTTAATTTTTTATTCATTGTTGTTGAGTTTAGTTTCAATTTGCATTATCATAGACCCAAGGACGCGTTTAATGCAACATTTTGGCAACATAACAGTGTATTAAAGTTTGTTTTTGGAGGTAAATTGCCTCTGTTAGAACATCATCACGGGGTACATGAGGCTAAATTTACATTAACATAAAGCCAAGGATATTGCTGGACCACGTTTGTAGGCTAAAAAATTGTTGATATGAACATTTATTTTTGAGTCTGTGAAGTAATGTTTTTTTTATATGAAATTTATATATCCGGCCGTGTATTAACTCTTAAACGATGTCCGGTTACTCATACTGGTCAGAGCAGGGAGGAGAGGAGGAAGTGAGAGAAGAGAGGAAGAGGAGGATAGGATATATTGACGTAAGGGGGATATAGACAGACAGACAGACAGACAGATAGACTCATATATAAATGGCTTCACTATATCAACCAGGTATCACATCATAAAATATATAGACTTCATAGTATTAAAAATTACCCCAAAAAACTGGAACACACACAAAAAAAACCAAATTCCTTTCAATTGAATTAATAGCGTGAATTAAAGCACATCGTTTTGGAAGAGGAACCGGACTGTATAAAAATAAAATCTTTTGCAATTTAAAATGGTGGAAACGTAATGGATTTTATTATTTTTGTATTTTTTTTAAATAAATGTATTCAATTCATAAACAGATCCGAGAAATAAAAGATAAAAAAGTTTGGGGTGGGGGAGCGGTGTGAGGAAGGGAGGGGGGAGGAGGAGGGAAGAGAGAAGGGAGGAAGAGGAGGAGAGAGGGATACCCAGGGAGGGAGATTTTACATTATCATTTGCATATACAGAAAAATACAAAAATGTTTTAGAGGCTCCCTTACCCGCACTCCCCCACCTACCCCCCACCTTCTCCCCCACACGTTCAACTGTCGACACCAACATAATTTTGTTACTTATATGACCCAGAGAAAATGAAATAGTGACGCCCTGTTTTTTATTCCGACACGTTGTTCCGTTTTTTCACTTGATGTTGTTGTTGTTGTTGTGTACAGCGTGGGGCCCTGACCATCTGTGGGCCCTAGGATGGTGTACACGGGACCATCTGAGGCCCTAGGATGGTGTACACGGGACCATCTGTGGGCCCTAGGATGGTGTACACGGACCATCTGTGGCCCTAGGACGGTGTACACGGGACCATCTGGCCCTAGGATGGTGTCACACGGACCATCTGTGGGCCCTAGGATGGTGTACACGGACCATCTGTGGCCCTAGGATGGTGTACACGGGACCAGCCTGGGGCCCTAGGAGGTGTACACGGACCATCTGTGGGCCCAGGATGGTACACAGGACCATCTGGGGCCCTAGGATGGTGTACTGGACCATCTGTGGCCCTAGGATGGTGTACACGGGACCAGCTGTGGGCTCCTAGGATGGTGCACACAGGACCATCTGGGCCCTAGGATGGTGTGTACACGGGACCATCTGTGGGCCCTAGGATGTGTGCAGGACCATCTGTGGGCCCTAGGATGTACACGGACCATCTGTAGGCCCCAGGATGGTGTACACGGGACCATCCAGGGCCCCTAGGATGGTGTGCACAGGACCATCTGTGGGCCCCAGATGGTGACACGGGACCATCTGGGCCCTAGGATGGTGTACACAGGACCATCTGTGGGCCCAAGGATGGTGTACACAGGACCAGCTAGGCCCAAGGATGGTGTACACGGGACCATCTGTGGGCCCAAGATGGTGACACGGGACCATCTGGGCCCTAGGATGTACACGGGACCAGGGCCCTAGGATGGTGCATGGGACCATCTGTGGCCCTAGGATGGTGTACACGGGACCATCTGTGGGCCCTAGGATGGTGTACACGGGACCATCTGTGGGCCCTAGGATGGTGTACACGGGACCATCTGTGGGCCCTAGGATGGTGTACACGGGACCATCTGTGGGCCCTAGGATGGTGTACACGGGACCATCTGTGGGCCCTAGGATGGTGTACACGGGACCAGCTGTGGGCCCTAGGACGGTGTACACGGGACCATCTGTGAGCCCTAGGATGGTGTACACGGGACCATCTGTGGGCCCTAGGATGGTGTACACGGGACCAGCTGTGGGCCTTAGGGATTGTTTGTGGATCACCTGAAGATTCGTCACCCAAGCTTATTCTACCTAGATGTTAACTCTCCTAATTTAACCCAACCTAACCTAACCTAACCTACCCTATCCTAACTTAAGACCCTCAGGTAACGTTAGGGTGGTCAATCTTCAGGTGAAATAGGCTGTAATGGTTAATTGCCAGGTTGTTGTTGATCTACACTATAATACAGTACACCATATATTTCCCTCAGTCTATAAAACATAACACAATACTGATTAATCACAAGTGGAAAACATTCAACAGGTTATACAATAATTAATTATCTGTACTCATAGTAACTCCGCGTTCTGTATACCGGAGGAGTTGTGTATTTACAGCAGTGTCGCAAATAAATGTATACACACTGCCCTAATATATACACACTGCTTTAATATATACACACTGCCTTAGAGATTTCAATATATATCACCTAAGTATTCCTATAACAACATTGTCCTCACCTATGGAAAAACCTTATACATCAACACGTCAAGACAATGTTGCTAATATACTACGAACATTCACACGATCTCCAGGAAAATATATAAAGAAGCGTGTTTACATTTTTCTGGTACACGCAGATAAGACCAAACACTAGCTCTCAACACACAGGGGAATAAACATAACTAAACATTCACATGGTTACATTTTCACCCAGTCTATCATCCATTACCTCCACCTGTCGCTCCTGTTCTTTATGTTCGTGTATTCTCGCTATATATTTTCACACCCTGGGGACCTCACCACCAGCTGAGGCTAAGGAAATATAGACAATACATTTCTCACGTATTCTGTTCTCCATAATAAATACCATTCAATTTCCCAGTAGTATTTGATGTTAAGACAGAAATATATATATAACTCGGTTTAATGTATATAATTAGCTTTCTATATTCAGGTGTTTTTAAGATGACTCGTCAATCACAACACCAGGATAGGGAACAGCAGCTGACAACACCTTCACTTTACACCTTAATTATTCACACCTTTTTTACACTTAACATTCATATATCACTATTACCTGACATTAACTCGGACACCAGGTAATTAGATTCATTTTTTAACTCTCTCTCTCTTCCTCCATCTCACTTTCTCTCTGTCTCTCTCTCACTTCCTCTCTCTCTCTCTCTCACAGGTGTAATTAATTAAGTGTTATATATGTTTACGCTTTACAAAACTACACAGAGGCGAGAAATTAGGTGTACTGTATATAGCGGTATCCGGCTCACTGGTAGACCCGGATGTTGTTGCCAGATAGAGGGGGAGTGTGGCGGAGAGCATTGTGTGTTGGAGACAAAGGAACGCCAGTGTAGGCAAAAGCTGGACGAATATTGATAGAGGTAATTTTCATTTAACGTACATCATGCGTCCCTGAAACCCTGTACGTTAATTGTGTGTACGTTAATAGGATATACGTTAAGTACTGAGTATGTACGTTAACCAATGACTAGTTGTATAAGCACTTCATATGCTATTGAGTGCTAACCCTACCCTACCCTAGCCACACACACACACACACACACACACACACACACACACACACACACACACACCTTAATACTACCTGTAATAAGGCAGATTCATACAACAACAAAGCTCTTTCATAAACTCTACTCTTTACAGCTGCATCTAATTAAATTCCTTTCAGCATGATATTAAAATTAGCAGAAATAATTACATACAGCAGCTGGTAACATCCTCATTTAGATAGTAAAGATACAGTATATATCAACAGGTAATGTGTATATATGAACAGGCAGGTAATGTGTATATATATAAGGATGAAATTTATATATAAGAACAGGTAGCTACAATATAATTCGTGAAAACATAATACATATTTAGGGAAGACCAGGGATATGTTCTCCTAAATACGCTGAGTTATAGAAGGAAATAAATTGGTATTGGAAATATTAAAAGATTATGTAAAACGTACAGAAAAAAAAATTAGCCAAGCCAAGGATCACTTTTAGCTAACATAGAACGATTTTGTATATATATGAACAAGAATTAAGATATATATTAGTTTTAAGTATAATATATATGTAGTTTTTTATAAGGTTCATGATCATATGTGTGTTATTATTATTATTGTTATTATTATTGTTAGTGTCAACAACATCATCCACAAGAATATTGAACAACAAAAACAACAATAACAACAACAACCACCACCAACAACCACAACCACAACAGACATAATAACCACCACCACCAACAACAACAACAGCAACAACCACAACAGACATAATAACCACCACCACCACCACCACCAACAACCACAACCACAACAGACATAATAACCACCACCACCAACAACAACCACAACCACAACAGACATAATAACCACGGCATAACTATTAATTCACAACCTCCTGCTGCCATCTGGTGTCTGAGGAGAAAAACACATTAATTCGCCTTGAAGCAGAAGAACATTATTATATACAGGTTATCTTATGGTGTCGTGTTGCAGTCTATTTGTTGCCTGTGTTGCCTGTTGCAGTAATGGTGGTAGTGTTGAGAAGTGTTGGAGGAGTGTTGGAGGAGTGTTGGAGGAGTGTTGGAGGTGTGTTAGAGGTGTGTTAGAAAGGGATTTATGTTAGAGGTGTCTTAAAGATGTATTGGAGGTGTGTTGGAGGCGTATTGGAGCAGTGTTCGAGCAGTGTTGGAGGAGTGTTGGAGAAGACCCTACACTAAGGACCACCTCAATATATCACCTCCCGCAAGTCATATAACTGTCGGCCATAAATCACCGCAGGAGAAATAATTACTTTTCCTCAACGTGACATAATTGGTTTTTAATCTCTCTGTATCATAAGGGAAACAATATATTAAAACTGGGCTATACAATACTAAATGGTCACCTTATATGATGATGTTCTGTCTGTCTGTCTGTCCTGTCTGTCTGTCTGTCCTGTCTGTCTATCTGCTTGTTTGTCTGTTTGGGTTCGGGTTCAGTTCCGGATTCGTGTAGGGGTTCGGGGTTCGAGGTTCAGAGTCGCCCCAGCTG
>NW_024757351.1:447500-455000 GCF_018991925.1 Homarus americanus | reverse complement strand
ACACCTACATACACACACACACACACACACACACACACACACACACACACAGCCATTTATATGCATCTAAGAACTTGAACCAACCTAACATAACTTAACTTTATGAAACTACCTTGAGATCCTTTGTTTAAGCGATGTTATTTTACGTTAGGTTAGGTTAAGGGCGATTAAGGGCGATTAGATTAGATTAGATTAGACTACGATAGCTTAGATTAGGTTTAGGTAGATTAGTTCGCCTCACCAACCAACATAAACAACATAGCAATACAGTTCGTGGTAATCCCCCCAAGATCACACGTCTTGCTACACTCGACAGCCGGGGAACAAAACTGCTTCCGCTGTCAGCATCAAAACGACAGCAATATATTATCTCCAGCCGTCCATATAGTCCTGACACCCTGAGATACACTAAATTTACGACGATTCCCAGTTCGTCTGTCTACGTCCCGCTGACAGTAAGACTCTAATCTGTCTCAATTCTGAACGTCATCCCTCCACACATCAGTAACTGTCTCCTCACGTCCCTTACCATCTCTCTCGCCTGTCAATACTCGACTCCACATGGTGTCTCAGAAAAATGTATACACAGTGATTTATATATTTTCGTATAAATCACGTGAATGTTTATATTAAATGATCAACATTCTCCTCACTTGTTGATGCGTAAAATTTCCCACAAGTGAGGACATATTTGCCATTGTAACATAAACATTAACAAAATATACACGAAAATGTTTATGAAAGTATGTATACATTTTTCTGAGACACCTTGTAGGGGAGATAGCCTGACGCGATGGTGACACATGAATGGCTTAACTCTTCATACTTTATCAAGACTCTGTGAGAATGACGCAAAGATGAATGATGACTCTATGGCTATTGTTTATTTATCATTCACAACTATAGTACATGAATGGAAATTTATCATGAAACTGAATAATTATTTCATTATTATTCAAAAGAGAGATGAAAATAGTCAGTACAGAAATTATTAATATGACAGAGGTTAATTATTTTTCACATCCAGAAGACAAAAAGTATTGAAAAAAAAATATCATATCATTGAGGGGAAAAACAGACATTGAAGACGTTAATATCATTCTTGGACTGGAGTTAAAACTTGAAGGACGACCTAATATAGACTCGCATCTCTACCTGACACAACATTATGTACTCTCTAAGTACCTACTCCTCCAAGACTCGAGTCGTAGCTACATCCAATATATCCCGGTTTAGGGCGATGATACAGAGATAGTAAGACAAACAGCCACCTTCCCTTTGAGGTTATCACGACTAACCCAGGAACACGACTTTCCACTCATCTCCTCCCGCGGCTCAGATGTGGTTTTGACTTCATGACCGTCTCAGGGTATGGCAGGGTGATGCCTTTTGCTGCAGCTTCAGTAACCTAACCTAACCTAACCTAACCTAACCTAACCTAACCTAACCTAACCTACCGATCACCCCATCAATCCTGCCCCCGCCCCCATCAACCTCCCCTCTACTCCATCAACCACGCCCCATCAAGCAAGATCCTGGGGTCACCGTCTCACCTGTACTCACCTGGAGAAAAGAACGGTAATGAGGATCCCGGAAGCCAGGAAGAATGAGAGAAGTGGGGGGAGGGAGAGAGGGAGAGAGAGCGGGGAGGAAGGAGGGGAGGGGAGAGGGGGGAAACGCCTGACTGACTCCTGCTCTACAAGGTCTTCGTGTTCTTTCAGCTGTGGATCTCAGTTCGGATGAGGCAGCAGTCGAGCAAGACGAAGGTTGGAATGATGAGAAAGAATAAAGAATAAGGAAATGTGTTAATGGTGGATTGATTGTGTGTGTGTGTGTGTGTGAGTCTATGGGTTTTTTTTTTACTATGGAGACGTAAAGATATAATGTAGTCTCTCTCTCTACAGGGTATACCAAGAGAAAAAAACTTAAATTTACCTCTAAGAAAGTGATCGTTTCAACAGATGGTTTCCAGGAACGAGTCATTTGGTCCCAAGTTCTCCGCCGGGTTATGGGATTAAATACTCCACGCTCAACATTTTCAACCATTGGTGATTATAACTGGTTTTTTACGTGTGATTTTTTTTTCTTACGATTATTTCCATCTTACGATTTTTTTTGGCCAACTTACGATTTTTTTCTTGTTAACTTACGATTTTTTTATTTTTTTTATTTTTTTTTATGATTTTTTCTTCATTTTTATTCACCCAACACCCACCAACACACAGCTACACCCAACATCAGTCACCATCACCCACCATCACCCACCAACACCCACCATCACCCACCATCACCCAACAGCCGAGTAAAAAGCAAAAAAGCGATGCAAAAAAGACAACGATGTGAACCATGAATTAATTTCCCAGGGTTGATTTGCTTTTCCATTAGCGGCTGATGATACCGGGTCAAAAAGAGGCAGAGAGAAAAACAGCATTAATCTTGGCCGTCTGTGTGCCTCTCCCCGCTTCTCCCCACCTCTCCCCGCTTCTCCCCACCTCTCCCGCTCCTCTCCGTCTCGCTCTGACCTTCCCTTCCTCCTCTCAACCCTCCCCAACCTTCCTCACCCCTCCCTACCCCTCCCAAACCTCCCCAGCTCTTCCCCAACTACTCCCATCCTCTTCCCCAATCCTCTCAGACCTCCACTGCCCCTGCCCTAACCACCCGCCCACCCCCTCCCAGACCCTCCCCATCACCCCCCACCCTCCCAGACCCTCACCTCACCCCCCACCCCCCAGACCCTCACCATCACCCCTGCACCTCCCAGACCTCACCATCACCCCCACCTCCCAGCCTCACCATCACCCCCCACTCCTCCCAGACCCTCACCATCCCCCCCGCCTCCCTCCTGTGCTTTTTCTCCCTACGCATTCATCTTGAGGCTGCGTTGTTTTCATGCTGTGAGTGGTGGCCGGGTTGCTTGTCCCTTACCTTCGCTTCCTCTCGCAGTAAGAACCGAGCATTATGTGTGTACTTCTGGCCTAGAACACCATTATCCATCAACAAATATTACAAATGGAGTTGTTTTCACCGTCGCTCTGCTGCATAACGTTGATGATATGACACAGAGTATAAATGTTTTCCCTGTGTGTGTGTGTGTGTGTGTGTGTGTGTGTGTGTGTGTGTGTGTGTGTGTGTGTGTGTGTGTAGGTGTGTGTGTGTGTGTGTAGGTGTGTGCAGGATACATGGAGGAATTTTAACCCGGTACCTTCTGCTTCCTGGAAAGTTTAATGGTGGGATTTTTAATGATGGTGTGGTGTGGTGTGGTGTGGTGTGGTGTGTGGTGTGGTGTGGTGTGGTGTGTTGTGGTGTGGTGTATGTTTGTGTGTGTGTGTGTGTGCACCTTTTCCCATAATCATCTTAATTTTCACACACACTTTCTCTTCACATTCTCTACCTTACCAAACGAGTCCTACACACACACACACACACACACACACACACTTCAAACACCACAGCACAATCCTCTCGCCACCAGCTCAACCGCACACACTGAATGCCTCTCTCTCCTGTAAGCACGTGTCGACCCCGTGTACAAGAGGACGTTCTGATCTTCACCCGGGGAGGACTAGGGACACGTGGAAGGTCATTAGATATAAAGGTGTTTCTTGGGCCCTTTAGGTAGGTAGAGCGGAGATAAGGGGAGGGAGGAGGGAGGGGAAGATAAGAGGTTAAACACGGATGTAGGGAGTGGAAGGGGAGGTGGAGATGAAGGGAAGTGTGAAGGAGGAGGTGTGAAGGAGGAGGTGTGAAGGAGGAGATGTGAGGGGCAGAGAGCATATTTGACACCTTTCTTAAGAGTATCTCAGATGGTGAATAATTTATATTCTGTCATATATATAGACCAGATATGGAATGTTGGCTCTCTCTCTCATACACCAGGCTCAACAAGCTCAGGCTCAGCTCCTACACGTCTCCAGGTTACTCTAGGACAAACTCTTCAGGTAGGAGACGCTCAGGTGAATATAAACACCTTGATTACTTCTCTTGGTTGTAAATGGAAGTTGTGTGTTTACTCTGAGTGTTTTCCTTGTGCTAGGGGAGCTAATTACGGGTTCCTCGGGGTTTCACAGGGTTTCTTAAGGGTTCCTTGGGGTTTCACAGGATTCCTTAAGGGTTCCTTTGGGTTTCACAGGGTTCCTCTGGGTTTCACAGGGTTCCTTAAGGGTTCCTCTGGGTTTCACAGGATTCCTTAAGGGTTCCTCTGGGTTTCACAGGGTTCCTTAAGGGATTCTCTGGGTTTCACAGGGTTCCTTAGGGTTCATCAGAGTAAGTTAGAGTTCCTTGGTGCGTCTTAGAGTGTTCTCACAGGTTCCTCGGAGTAAGTTAGGGATCTTCAGGACTTCTCAAGATTTCTCAGAGCTTGTATAGATTCCTCAAGGTTCCTCAGAGCTCCTCGGGGATGCCCAGAGCTCCACAGGACTTCTGAGGACTTTACATTCGGCCATAATTTACATATCCATCAGGCGGAAGCAGCGGCGCCTTTGCCCAGCCACTCAGGGTTCCTCAGGGCTCAGTAATACTCCACCAAAATAAGTCAGGGCTTCTCAGGGTTCCACAGGGTTTCTCAGGGCTCCGTAATACTCCACCAAAATATGTCAGGGCTTCTCAGGGTTCCACAGGGTTTCTCAGGGCTCCGTAATACTCCACCAAAATAAGTCAGGGCTTCTCAGGGTTCCACAGGGTTTCTCAGGGCTCCGTAATACTCCACCAAAATAAGTCAGGGCTTCTCGGGGTTCCTTTAAGACATCTCGTGATCTCTCTAAGTATTACACATGTCTCTGAGATGCTCAACTATGTGACAGAATCAACAACATCATCCTCCTCCTCCTCCTCCTCAGCCTCTCAGCAGCCACGACCTCTCAGGAACTCCTCAGAGCAACAAATAAGAGGCTTCCCATGACTTCCTTTCCTCCTCCCGCAAGATAATTTAAGAATTTCTCAAGAAAACTCGAGGGATTTCTCAAGGGCTCTTAATTTAACCATCTGTCAGGGGGGGGGGGAGGAGGTGTTAGAATCGTCCTCGTCGTCCTAGTTCTCCTCGTCCTCGTCCTCGTCCCTTGCTCGTGAAGGTCGTCTCCCACATCTATTACACCAACACAATAATATAGTTCCACTTCTATCTGCATTGGGGTAAATAGCATTGCACCTCCTCCTCCTCCCACCTCTCACACCTCCCCCCCCACACCCTCTACCATCCGCGCCAATAAAGCCTGATTGGATTACACATAAGCACTAAGCAGAGGCGGTTCTCTTCTCGCACAGCTCGCCCCACCACAGGCTCCAATATCCTTCAGAAAATGGAGGAGAAGAAGCGGTCGCGAGTCTCCAGAATGGCTCAGCATTGTGGTGTTCCCCTGATTTGATTATTTTTGATTATTCAGGAGTATTTTTTTTTTTTTTATCCTTTACGTGAAGAAGTAGAAATTGTTTTGGTGTTTCTTGGTGTTGATTGTGTTTCTGTTGTTACTCTTGTTGTTATTTTTTGTGTTGTGTTGTTGCTATTCTTGTTTGTGTTGTTTTGGTGTTGCTTGGTATTGCTTGTGTTGCTCTTCTTGTTATTTCTTGTGTTGTTGTTGTTGTCTCTTGTTTATTTCACTATAAACATTTCATCCGTGTTTTTCTGGTTTTGATATATCCAACAAAATCACGTACTATAGTTTCTAGAGAGAGAGAGAGAGAGTCACACAAACACACCCACCCTTCCTAATCACTCATCCCCCCACAAACATTCCCCCCACACACACACACACAAACATCCTCCCCTACTCACAAACACACTCATACACTCAGCCCCACAAACACTTCACACCTTCCCCCATAAAGACCTCACATATCTCGCCATTCCCACAAACACCCTACCTCCCAACACCCCCACCCTCCCTCCCAACACCCCCACCCTCCCCCCAACTCCTAAATCAGTAAGTAGGTGAACTAAACACAATATTCTTAAGTTCCCTCAGTAGGATAAATGACTAAAAGCACCAGGGTCTATTTTTGGTGGACTTGAAGGGCTGTGTTTGTCGAGTGGCTGAGGGTTGCTGAAGAGACCCATTAGCGATGCTCCCACCACCCATTAGCGAGTCATTAACTATCATTCAAAGGGGGGTAAACTTTAATGGCCTGTCTGGCTGTCTGTCTGTCTGTCGAAATTAAAGTTAATAGTGAAGGTTAAAGCAAAGGAAGACGTATTTAAGTCCGCCTCTGCAATTGTTAAAACAGTTATGGCGAAAAAAAATAATCCCTCAGCGTTCAACGACATTTAATATTAGCAACAGATACACAAACGCTAAAACATGGCATTTAATATTTGACGTTTTGTAATATATGAAATTTATTACCAAGTTTTTTGTAATATTAGAAATTTGAAGTTATTAAAGGAAGAGGTTTGGTTTAGGTATTCATCAGCTTTTGGTATAATTCGATTGTGTTGATGAAACAAACCAGATGTTACCTGACAGGTTTACTTATTAGAGGAAATCAATCCAGGTGTAATGAAAACTGGAGGACATGTTAACTTTTATTATTATTACACCAAATGCATAAGTACAATTTTGTTGGTTGGAGAGGTCAGGTTACTGCTGGAGGTCACTGATTCTTGGAGAGAGGTTAGATAATTGCTGGAGGTCACTATGATTCTTGGAGAGAGGTTAGATAATTGCTGGAGGTCACTATGATTCTTGGAGAGAGGTTAGATAATTTCTGGAGGTCACTTTGATTCTTGGAGGTCAAATCACTGCTGGGGGTCACTCAATACGATACTTAGAAAGAGGTCACATCACTGCTCCTTTCCCCCCCTTCCTCTCTACCATCATCACTCCTTCCTTACCTCCTCTCTACCTCCCTTATTCCTTACCTCCCTCCCTCACTTCCACCCTCACTCCTTCCCTTCCACCCTTCCTTCCTTCCCCCCACCCTCCCTCCCTCTCTCACAGTCGTCGATGTATTGTAATAAAAACTTGGGTAGTTTGGGCAAGGCTTCCCCGCCGTTTATATTGAGGCTGGCAGTCTGTAACTCCTTTACTGCCTGTGTTTCATACTCGCCTTCAGATTCTCAGAGGCCCTTAAGACGGACCTCCTCGTACCGTAAGATGTGAGAGTGTGTCTAACTGATGGACTTGAGATAAAACACTCCAACAACGTCCCCTAAAAGGCACTGAGAGTCTGCCTTTAACTCAATACGTTCACTTTGTTCCAATCATGAGACCTACAGTAATTCAGATGCAGAAAACATTTAACAATTCTCACTTTGTAGTCTGTCCGCCTGTCTGTCTGTCTGTCTGTCCGCCTGTCTGTCTGTCTGTCCGCCTGTCTGTCTGTCTGTCTGTCTGTCTGTCTGTCTGTCTAATCTTGTGTTAGTGTATTAACTTAAGTCGGCTTGTTATACTCTTACGATCTTCAATTAGGAGGAATATTCACTTCACGGATCTTCGAGAATCTAGACACAAGGTTTTCTGTTGCATCAAGACCTCGCAGACGTTGCACCAAGACCTCACAGACATTGCA
>NW_024757351.1:442500-445000 GCF_018991925.1 Homarus americanus | reverse complement strand
CACACAGGTAAGATCACACACAGGTAATATCACACAGGTAACAAAATCCATCATTGTGGGTTATGAGGCGAGATTGGATAAGGGATAAAGCAGTTTGTTCAAAATATTGGCGACGCGAAGAATAATGTCCACCCAAAACTGAAGAATGTAACAAAATGAGAAAAGCTTTTGTGAATTATGGAGCAACGTGACTCAGGCGATCAAATTTCTCCTTTATGGCTTCAGGGATAAAAAAGGCGACAGAGATGAATGGTACTTAACGTGGAGGAGGGGGGAGGAGGGAGGGGCACCGTACTCACATAATGTATCCAGAGGTATATATCTAATTACGGGTTGTGGTTAATGTTTTTTGTGGCCGTGATATTTACCGATGATAAGAGACAGGTGAGAGACAGGTAGGGGGTAGGTAAGAGACAGAGTGAGAGACAAGTGAGAGATACACAGGTAAGAGTCCTACACCTGAGCCTCTCTTGTCCACTACATCAAACAGGATTAATATCTCTCTGTCAGATCACGAAATATATATAACATTAACATAGCGACATCAGTCAGAGTAAAGCGTCAGACAATGGCAGAACAATGGCACATTTTTACACACTTTTACACACTTTTACACACTTTTACACACTTTTACACACTTTTACACATTTCTCTACATTTCTCCACACTTCTACATTCTTTTACACATTCTACATTCTCTTACACCCCTTTACACAATTTTACACACTTTTACGCACCTTTACACAATTCTACACATTTTTATATTCTCTTACACACTTTCACACGTATTCTCTTGGGAGTAAAGTAATACAAGTAAGTGTATAAGAAATAGCACATTGCCGGCCCTGGTGAGAGAATTGGCCTGTCGTTCTCTCCTCCTTCAACATTACCTGGGAATTGTGTTGTGACAGTCTGTACTGATGGTCCACTACTACTGCCACCACCACTGCTGTCATCACCACCACTGCTGCCACCACTACTGCTGCCACCACTACTACTGCTGCTGCCACCACTACTACTGCTGCTGCCACCACTACTGCTGCCACCACTACTGCCACCACTACTACTGCCACCACTACTACCGCTACCACCACTGCCGCCGCTGCTGCTACCACCACTGCTGGAACCACTACTACTGCCGCTGCCACCACCACGCTGCCACCACCACTGCCACCGCTACCGCCGCCACCATTACTATGCCACCACATCTGCTGCCACCACTACCGTTGAACCACTACTGCCGTTTCCACCCACCACTGCTGCCACCACTACTGCTAGAACCACTACTACCGCTGCTGCCACTAATTACCGCTGGCACCACTACTGCCACCACTATTGCTGCCGCCATTTCTATGTTACCATTTCGCCGTTGCCACTCACTCAATAAGCCACCACTACCGCTGAACCACTACTGCTGCTTCCACCACTACTGCTGCCACCACCACTACTGCTGCCACCACTACTACCACTATCACCACCAAGTGTGTCGCCCTCGTAAAAAGTTAACTACGAACTACGATTGTTGGAGGAGAGGGGGGGGGAGAAGGGAAGGGGAAGAGAAGGAAATGAGGATGGAGAGAGAGAAAAGGAGAGACTGATAGAAAGAACGTGAAGGAGAAAGAGAAAAGAGATAGCATAAAGAGAGAGAGAGGTGACAGGTGAGACAGAGAAAGAGATGATCGGTATCTCCATAACAACAAGATGAGAGAGACTACGTCATCAACACACACACACACACACGCACACACACACACACGCACACACACACACACAAGTATCGTCCTCAAGTATCGTGGGGGTAGGAGGGGGGGAAAGGAGGGATGGAGCGGGGGGGTAGGGAGGGGGGGTAGAGGGAGGAAGAGGGTGGAGGGAGGGAGAGAGGGAAATATTATAATAATGAAATAAGGAAATTTTCTGCCTCAAAAACTTTGACTCTCACAATTAATTCGTCTCTTTAAAATCCCAAACTATTAAACGAGACACGATTATACAAGTGAAAAAACGCATACTAATTAGATCTTAAAGTGTGAAGCGTAAGTGTGTCCCATAGACCAGTTAGGGGCGGTGTGGATATAGCATACTGTGTACTAAACTTTCAATGGATAATGACGCTGTTATTAGGTAGTAACAGGTACCCAATTACACCTGGGTGAAATGAGGATATCCCGGAAGTGAACCAACGACCATTAGGACAAAAAGTGAGTGATGTCGCCTCTCAGCCACCGCATCTCACGTAGACGGAGGTAAAAGGATTATAATTGGCAGCAATGTATCAGTGTTAACAGGGAGCAGGGGAGGGGGCAGCAGGAACTGTCGCTTCCACAAGTTGGTGTCTAGATCATTAGGAATGTATGACAGCGAGCACCAGGGGTCTTACACGGCAGGCTGGAGCAGGAAGGAACACGTGCACGCAGGAAGGAACGGTCAAGGAGCAGGCAAGGAAAAGGGAGCAGACTCATTCATATATCATTATTTTAACCTAAGCAACGTTATATTTCAG
>NW_024757351.1:402500-440000 GCF_018991925.1 Homarus americanus | reverse complement strand
GTAGAGGTGGATTAAGTATGCCAGGTGGATTAGCACAGTAGAGGTGGATTAAGTAAACCAGGTGGATTAAGCAAGCCAGGTGGATTAAGCCATCAGAGGTGGATTAAGCCAGTGTTGCTCCCGCCACCTCATATTCTCCCTCCATAAATCATAAAAAATGGTTAAAAACATGAACAAAATTATCGCAGTTTTCCGCTAACTAACTTTTCTATGTTACCGTAGAGAGAAGAGAGAGAGAGAGATTAGCTAGTTTAGAGGTTTGGTAGGGTTAAGGTTAGGTTAGATTAGGTTAAGGGTAGATTAGGTTATGTTAGGTGAGGTACGCTGTATTATAGGATAAGTTAGGTATCGGCTTTAAACCCAGCCGAACCCAGCCGAACCAAACCGAACCCAACCGAACCCAACTGAACCCAGCCGAACCAAACCGAACCCAACCGAACCCAACCGAACCCAACCGAACCCATCAATCAATCAACCAATCACAGACCTTAGAAATCTTCACAGGTAACACAGCATTACCTGACGTATCACCATATTAATCCTTCGCTGAGGAATGAATGATGAACCAACGGGACGAATTCATTCCCTTGTCGATGCCATTCAGAGCGTAAATCAGAGCTCCTGAGATCATTCATCATTACGCTAAACGGAGATGATTTGGCACGAGTTCTGACTGAGGGGACATACTGGACATGGTTGGTGTGTGTGTGTGTGTGTGTGTGTGTGTGTGTGTGTGTGTGTGTGTGTGTGTGTGTGTGTGTGTGTGTGTGTGTGTGTGTGTGTGTGTGTTGTCTCCATTCCTATTCCTGTGTTTTATATTATTATTATTATTATTATTATTATTATTATTATTATTATTATTATTATTATTATTATTATTATTATTATTATTATTATTATTATTATTATTATTATTATTATTATTGTGTCTGTCTATGTTTATGTATATATTGTATGTATGAATATATGTATAATGTTATATCTATGTATGTTTGTATAACTATATCACAAACACACCACAAACACACCACAAACACACCACCATAACAACCATTAAAATGACTCCTATATCCCAGTCATCACAACACACAGACCCACTTGAGTATGGGCCAGCACCGCTCTCTGTCGCTGCTCCCCACCTCTTACTGACAATGGCTGCAGTAGGGAGTAGAGACTTGAGTCATTACCAGATACAAACGAGAGAGAGTCGATCATTAGCCGCGGGTGGGTTAAGCTGACCAGGGGTAGGGTTAAACTGACCAGGGGCAGGGTTAAGCTGACCAGGGGTAGGGTTAAGCTGACCAGGGGTAGAGTTAAGCTGACCAGGGGTAGGGTTAAGCTAACCAGGGGTTTGGTTAAGCTGACCAGGGGTAGGGTTAAGCTGACCAGGGGTAGGGTTAAGCTGACCAGGGGTAGAGTTAAGCTGACCAGGGGTAGGGTTAAGCTAACCAGGGGTTTGGTTAAGCTGACCAGGGGTTTGGTTAAGCTGACCAGGGGTTTGGTTAAGCTGACCATGGGTAGGGTTAAGCTGACCATGGGTAGGGTTAAGCTGACCAGGGGTTTGGTTAAGCTGACCAGGGGTAGGGTTAAGCTGACCAGGGATTTGGTTAAGCTGATCAAGACTAATAGAGTTGCATGTAACCTATTAACTGGATATTTAATTTGTATTAATCGGAATTTTTATCTTTATTTTAAGGATTTTTTACTCCCTATTTTACAGATTTTAATCCCTATTTTACGGATTTTTGGGTTAGGTTAGTTTAGGTTAGGTTTGGTTAGGTTAGTTAAGGTTAGGTTAGGGTAGGTTAGATACACCAAGATGTACTGAGATTTACAGAATTGATTGTCAGTTGAATAATTGATAAAGGTAAGTTGATTAATGACTAATGAACCTCGCCTGGCCATTGACTGATTGATGAGAGGCCACGAACACAGACAAGGACACCTACAGTCAAGAACACGTACAGACAAGAACACGTACAGACAAGAACACGTACAGACAAGAACACGTACAGACAAGAACACGTACAGACAAGGACACATACAGACAAGGACACATACAGACAAGGACACGTACAGACAAGAACACGTACAGACAAGAACACGTACAGACAAGAACACATACAGACAAGAACACATACAGACAAGGACACGTACAGACAAGGACACGTACAGACAAGGACACATACAGACAAGGACACATACAGACAAGTGACACGTACAGACAAGGACACATACAGACAAGGACACGTACAGACAAGAACACGTACAGACAAGAACACGTACAGACAAGAACACATACAGACAAGAACACATACAGACAAGGACACGTACAGACAAGGACACGTACAGACAAGGACACATACAGACAAGGACACATACAGAAACGAAGCAACATATGACCTAAATCACTGACATATACATTATCTCCCCTGTACTCCAGCTGTCAGGAGGAATATCAGCCGTGTCAAACTGTCAGGAGGGATGTCAGTCGTATCCAGCTGTCAGCCTCGTCAACATCGTCGGGAAAACAGGTGAATAAGGAAAAATTCAGACGCGGTGAAGGGTGATAAGGTCAGCTCCCACAGGTGTCAGACAGGTGTGTCATAAGTGAAATAAGGTCAGCTTCCACAGGTGTGTCATTTGGGGGTGAGGTGGACAGGTGTTTTGAAAGTCCGGATAGGGCAGGTGTGTTTGGTAATGTATAATTGTAATTGCGATGTTAATATTATTGTTATTCTCGTGATTGTTATTATTATTATTATTTTTATTATTATTATTATTATTATTATTATTATTATTATTATTATTATTATTATTATTATTATTATTATTATTATTATTATTATTATTATTATTATTATTATTATTATTATTATTACTAACACACACTATTGCCACTACCACCTCAACCATCACCATCTTCACTACCACCATCACTACCACCATCACCATCATCACTACCACCATCACTACCACCACTACCACCACTATCACCAGCGGCAGGTAACACACATAGGTGCAGTAATATGCCGGTTATTGCGTCTCTTGTTACAGTAGTTCAAGTGATTGTATTAATGGTGCGTCCGCCAATAAAGTAATTACCACTACTGTAATTTTAGCTTACAAATTGGCTGTAACTGAAATCAATGGCGATATTACACGTCGATAAATACAGTTCATATCACCAAGGTGAAAATACAGTAAAACGCCAAAATAAGAACTAAATCATCGTCGCAAAATTAAATACAATACATCATGAAATTTTAAAATACTGTAGAGTTAACACCACCATAGTAAGAATACAATAGAGTACAGTTTTTAGAGGTATAAGTAGAGGTACAGGTAAATACAGGTACAGGTATAGGTTTTTACGTCGTTGTTCGCTGTAATAAAAATGAGAGAGACAGAGACAGACTGAGATAAGGAAAGAGATAGAGAAAGAGAGACAGGGAGACAGAGAGAGACAAAGAGAAACAGACAAAGACAAACCCACAGACAGATATAGAGTTGCACCTCACAGACAAATGTTGCCTCCCCTCAATGTGTCTCGGGTTCTCCCCACTCCGACACCCCGGCCACCAGAAACTCAACAAAAAGCTGTCAGCAAGTTGAAAGTGTGAGGCTTGTTGATGACAGTTTTAATGGCGGGTCTATATCCCAGGAACTCGTGCTGTCTGCTTGCTTGTCTGGCTATTGTCTGCCTGCCTACTTGTATGCTTGTCTGTCTGCCTTGTCTGTCTATTGTTTGTCTGCTTACTTGTATGCTTGTCTGTCTGCCTGGTCTGTCTATTTGTCTGTCTGTCTATTATAATCAACACAACACCTACATAAAAAACAACAACTTGACACTCCCGTAACACACACACACACACGGAGGGTCAGGAGGTCAGGACGGAGACAGGGTCAGGTCAGGTCAGGTCAGGTCATGTTCACCAACGATCCAAGTAGAATTTTTTCCTCACTCGGAATGTAATGGAATTTAGAAGTTAAATGGAAGTGGAGCGAAGTTAATGGAGAGAAAATACTTTAAAACTTTGGTCGGGTAGTGTAGGGAGGGTGTAGGGTGTGGCCTGGGTAGTGTTGGTGGGTGTAGGTGTGGCTCTGGGTAGTGTAGGGAGGTGTAGTAGGTGTGGCCTGGGTAGTGTAGGAGGGGTGGTGTGGGCCTGGTAGTGTAGGAGG
Source organism: Homarus americanus (assembly GCF_018991925.1). Lineage (NCBI taxonomy): Eukaryota > Metazoa > Arthropoda > Malacostraca > Decapoda > Nephropidae > Homarus > Homarus americanus. Next base: position 435,818 of record NW_024757351.1, on the reverse strand, counting down.
GTGGTGGTGTGGCCTGGTAGTGTAGGAGGGTGTAGGTGTGGCTCTGGGTAGTGTAGGGAGGGTGTAGGTGTGTGGCCTGGGTAGTGTAGGAGGGGTGTAGGTGTGGCCTGGGTAGTGTTGGTGGGTGTAGGTGTGGCCTGTGTGTTGGTGGGTGTAGGTGGCCTGGGTAGTGTTGGTGGGGTGTAGGTGTGGCCCGGGTAGTGTTGGTGGGTGTAGGTGTGGCCCGGGTAGTGTAGGAGGGTGTAGGTGTGGCCCGGGTAGTGTAGGAGGGTGTAGGTGTGGCCCGGGTAGTGCTGTCAGAGGAGGATAAGAGAAAGAAGAGGTGAGAATGGAGGAGGAGAAGAGGAGGAAAAGAAACAAGGGAAGAGGAGGAAGAGGAGAATGAGAAAGACATAGGGGAAGAGAAAGAAGAGAAGAAGGAAAAGGTCGAAGGAAGGGAGGAAAAAAGGGAGGAGGAGAGGAAGGAAAAGGGAGAGAACTCAAGGAATTCCAACTGCGTTACCTGACACTACAGTCGCCACCTTACGAGAGCAGATCACCAGTACCTCTCTCTCTCTCTCTCTCTCTCTCACACAAGACACTTCACCTCCCCTATTCACCCATTATAACTTTTCTGGTTTTTATCAAGGCCCCCCCTCCTCCTCCTCCTCCTCTTCTTCCTCCCTCTTCTTCCTCCTTTCTTCTTCCTCCTTTCTTCTTCCTCTTACTCCTTCTCCTCCTTCTCCTCCTCTTGCCCTCTATTCTTCCTACTCTTCCTGTCTCCCTCCTCTTTTTCTTCTCTTCCTTCCTCACCACCTCTTCCTCCTCCCCCTGACCACATCACTGACCTTCATCCCTCCCTACACATACTGTCACCACCACCACCCTATTCTACCACCACAACCACAATCACTATTACCACTACTACTACCACAAGGGTTAGTAGAAGAAGAAGAAGGAAAGGGAAGAAGAAGAGGAAGAAGAGGAAGAGGAAGAAGAGGAAGAGGAGGAAGAGGAAGAAGAGGAAGAGGAAGAAGAGGAAGAGGAGGAAGAGGAAGAAGAGGAGGAAGAGGAAGAAGAGGAAGAGGAAGAAAAGGAAGAAAGGGAAGAAGAGGAAGAGGAAAAGAGGAAGAAGGAAGAGGAAGAGGAAGAAGGAAGAGGTCCACTGGTCCAGGGTAATGTCAACACACTGGAGAAACATTGGATTAATTTACTCTAACGAAAGACAAACACGAGAGACAGAGGCTTGTGTGTTGTTGTTAGAGAGAGAGACGTCGTGGCTCTCTCTATCTATCTCTCTTTCTCTCATTTTCTCTCTATCTCATTCTCTCCTTCTCTCTTTCTGACTCTCTTTCACTCGCTCTCTCTCATTCTTTCATTCTCTCCATTTTATATATCCTTTTTTTCATTATCTCTCTCTCTTCGTCGTCATTCACTCTTCTTGTCATTTTCTCTGTCTTTTTCTTCACATTTTCTCTAGGTAGTGGGGAGGGGTGAGGAATGGGTGGTAGTGGGGGAGGGGGTGGAGTAGGGGAGGGAGGGGTGGGGGAGGGGTGGCGTGGCGGGGTGGGAGGGGAGGGGTTGGGTTGGGTGGGGAGGGGTGAGGAATGGGTGGTAGTAGGAGAGGGGGTGGAGTAGGGGAGGGGAGGGGTGGGGTGGGGAGGTAGTGCGGAGAGACAGGACAGAGGAATGATTGTGTTCCTGGTGGCTAATTGGATTCCGGGAGTGCTACAGGTGATCGTATCCAGGTAAGGTGATGAACTGATGAACTGTAGGATAATTAGGTTAGGTTAGGTTAGGTACAGGTGCTCCTCCGCTTGTTCATTAAGGTGTTGGGCGCAAAAAAATATAAATTGGTATAATTAGTGTTAATTAACAACCCTTGGAGTAATTTAATTCTTTTTGACATACTAATGGCTTAATTACTGTAGGTCTCAGATGATCATTTTATGTAGTGTGTTAGTTAGGAAACTGTTTAGGGATTTAATATGTTAATTATTATTATCATCAATAGGAAAAAAAAGTGTTTACGATTCCCCAAAATGATCCACACCCCACAAAAAAATCAGTTCTCCGTCCCCCCTCCTCCAATAAACTACTCCACCCCCTCAAAAAATAAAATAAAACCTACATAAATGATTAATTAATTCTACACAGGTTGTTGATATTATTAATTCACAACACAAATACCAATGTTTTCACCCCAGATCCTTGACTAACACACCAAGAGCCACTTACACTGAGACCTTCACTAACACACCAAGAGCCACTTACACTGAGACCTTCACTAACACACCAAGAGCCACTTATACTGAGACCTTCACTAACACACCAAGAGCCACTTACACTGAGACCTTCACTAACACATCAAGAGCCACTTATACTGAGACCTTCACTAACACATCAAGAGCCACTTACACTGAGACCTTCACTAACACACCAAGAGCCACTTACACTGAGACCTTCACTAACACACCAAGAGCCACTTACACTGAGACCTTCACTAACACACCAAGAGCCACTTACACTGAGACCTTCACTAACACACCAAGAACCACTTACACTGAGACCTTCACTAACACACCAAGAGCCACTTACACTGAGACCTTCACTAACACACCAAGAGCCACTTATACTGAGACCTTCACTAACACACCAAGAGCCACTTATACTGAGACCTTCACTAACACACCAAGAGCCACTTACACTGAGACCTTCACTAACACATCAAGAGCCACTTATACTGAGACCTTTAAACAGGATCTTTAAAACATTATAATACACAGACCTAAACCTCCTCTGGGGCTGAAAACACAATTTGTCTTAAGATAATCAATTAACGTAACTAATTAGTTCACCTACTTAATTATGAGAGACTATAAGACTTACAAGACTCTGGTAATTAGTGTTATTAATGAAGAAATTAGCTACAAGATTAACAAAGAAGATTGTTAGCTTGTTAGTGTCATGGTTTGGGTTATTAACTTCCTCCCAACCTCCCTCCCCCACAACGTCACCTACCCCCCCAAAGTCACCTCACACGTCTGTCTCCCTTTGGCCAGAGAGAGCGAGAAAGAGACATTGTTGACCACACAGCCTAGCTCACTCAACAGGGGGTCTTGGAACCAACAGCAGGGGAGACAAAATGGAGCGTGTAGTTGTCACACTTACACGGGAGTTATGTTCATCTCTCTCTCTCTCTCTCTCTCTCTCCCTCCTTCCCTGCATTGCGTGTCCCATCTCACTGCCCTGTCTCATCCTGTATTTTATTCAACCCTTGTACCCTGAAATCTCTATCTCTCTCTCTGTTTATTCCTCCCTCTCTCTCCCTTTCTCCCTTCTCCTCAATCTTCTCTCTCACAGCCTTCCTCCCTCCGCCTGTTTTTCATATTTCATTGTTACTGTGTCTATTTCTCTTTCTCTCCCCCCTCCTCTTCCCTCACTTCTTTGTTGTCTTATTTCTTCCTCCCTCCTCCCCCCTTCCATCTATACATATTTTCCTCCTCCCTTCCACCCTCCTTCTCTCTTCTTTCATTCATTCAATCTTCCTTCGCCGATTCCCTTTCCATTCTTTCCATTCCCTCTGTACACTAGTTCCTTTCCTTCATTTCTTCTCTTCCCCATTTTATTTTTCCTTCTCTCCCCTCCTTTCTTCCCTCCCTCTCTTTCTATCATTCTCATCCCTACTACACACAATCCCTCTTCCCTTCCTCCCGTTCCTTTCCTCCCCTCCCTCTCCTCGCTCTCCATTCTCCCTCCCCTGTGTGTATGTGTGTGTGTGTGTGTGTGTGTGTGTGTGTGTGTGTGTGTAGGAAAGAGACCGTGATCGTGTGTATTATCTGTGTACGTCTAATCATTAGGTCATCCCCTGTGGTCGACCAGCGGTGATAACTAGGTAATTCTTCCTCGTTAGTCCCAGCCTTAACCTCCCTCGTGTCTCCCTCACTCAACACCAGCTGTCTTCATGGTGGTCAAACACTGTCATGTATTTTAGACATTTCTACTGTAATAATTTAAATATTCTCTCATTAGTCCTTCCTTTCTTCTTTCATTCCTTCCTTCCTTCCCTCCCCACCCATTCCTCCCCTCTCTCCCTTCCTTCCTCGTGTTTGGTACCGGGGGACTCTGAGTAAACAAACAACACATGGGGGTTACAGTAGTTAATGAGTTTTTTTTAATAATGTCCAGGTAAACAATAATGTGATTAATTACAATATTTACTCCATGTTGATCAAGGTAGATAATGAGGGGCAGGTACATTATTATTACAGCTGCTCAGGGGCTTTCTGATCACCCTGTATAGTCACACACACACACACACACACGCATATAACATACAGTGATTAGGCTCACTACCATGGCCTACCCTCAGGAGTGCTGCCCCAGTCTCTCTCTCTCTCTCTCTCTCTCTCTCTTCAGCTACTTACCTTCGCTAACACCCGTCTGATAATTAAGCAGCAACACCTGTCGGGTAGAGAGAGACAGCCTAGATGACAGGTGAGTCTTCAATCACCTGTCGCTGCTAAATTGGGTTTGGAGATCAAGGAGCGAAAAAATGTGAGCCAGCGAGGTGAGGAGAAAAGAGAGAGAGAGAGAGAGAGAGAGAGAGAGAGAGAGAGACTGCTCGGTTGGTGGATCGAGCAAGACGTCCCTTCGAAAGATGGTGATTGGCTCCCGAGTCTTAATAGAGACTAAGAAAGTCAATTAGGTGACATTCATTGGCTGCTGGAGAGCTAATGAGACTCAGGTGAACCAATTACGCCACGCTGATTGGTTCTCCAGGTCTTGGTCAGGTGTAAGAAACTCGGATTTTTTTTAACAGAGAATTCGTGGTATTATTCAGTATGGCGTCTCTGAAAAATGTATACACACTTGCTCACAGATTATAGTGAAAGTCGTGTGAATATTTGTATTAAAACAACAACATTATCTTCACTTATGGCAGATATTACCAAGTGAGGACAATGTTGCTGGCGTTATACAAACATTCACACGATCTTCACGATAATGTGTAAGGCACTGAGTACATAACCCCGTGCCTGGTGGTAGAAACAGCACATTTTATTATATATATATATACATATATATATATATATATATATATATATATATATATATATATATATATATATATATATATATATATATATATATATATATATATATATATATATATAATTTTTTTTTTACCAAATACGAATTAATTTCAATTTAGTTATAACAATATAAACAAAAAGTTATCAGTATTCGACAAAAACTAAAGTTTGCTTTTTAGGTTTAATCGGTGATTGTCTATTTAGCGTAACGTGTGTATGTATATGTGCATACTGTATGTGCGTCTATGCATAGGCTAAACGTGTGTGTGTGTGTGTGTGTGTGTGTGTGTGTGTGTGTGTGTGCATACATAATTTTATCAGTGAAACAAACAAGGATATGTTATTAATATACTTACATAAACAGGATATACACTATACACCAACAATACACTATACACCAATAATACACTATACACCAACAATACACTATACAGAGAGAACGTAAGCCCCTGTACAGCTCTTCCTCAATCACCAGGAAAGCGAAAGTTTAGAAAGAAAATATGACTTTCCTCAGACACACCTCGGTAACTTCCCCTCAACTCCTGTGTGTATATTCTGTATATATTCCAGCTCCCGTGTGTGTGTGTGTGTGTGTGTGTGTGTGTGTGTGTGTGTGTGTGTGTGTGTGTGTGTGTATTTCTACCGCTACTCTCTCATATTACCTTCCTGGCTACTGGTATATATAACTTTCTAAAAGGAAACTAGTCATGAAAGGAGAAAGCTATTAGGAGTGAAAGTTTAGGATGGGTATGTATATATATATATGTATGTATATATGTCTGTATGTATGTATGTATGTATGTATGTTTCTTATATTACCACAGGCATGTTCTATATACTGTAGCTCTGTATAATATAACCGAGCACCACCACCCTCCCACCTACCTCCGTCTCCTCCATCTCCTCCTCTACCAGCTAAACTATCCACTCATTCACCCACATCGATATTTCCTTTATAAATACATCAGATTAAAACTGACTCTCCCTATCATTCTATTTTTGATTATGTTTCCGTTGCTGTAATGAAAGAATTCTTGATTACTTTCGTTAAAAAATAATCCTAGAAAATAAAAATTACGAGTTTTCACGTTTGATATAAAATTCCTGGTAATGAAGTGGTTTAGCCTTGAACATGACGTAAAGGTAAAACATATTAGAGTTGCTAATTAACTAAGTAAAGCGCTATTTTTGAGGTTTAGCAGAAAACACGCGAGTCTCCCCTTAATTATGAAGCCATTTTCGGGACGTTTTTTATGGAGAAGAGAACATAACGTTTACAGTCTCTTGCTTACTACTAACGTAATGTTTGTCCTTTCTGAACACTTCTGAACACATACATTACTTTTTGAACACATACGTTACTTTCTAAGCACATACATTGCTTTCTGAACACTTCTGAACATGTGCTTTACTTTCTAAACACTTCTGAACATATGTATTGCTTTTTTAACCCTTCTGAGCACATACGCTACTTTCTGAACACTGATGAACACATACGTTACTTTCTAAACACATATTTTACTTTTCCTATCTTCGTGAGTAAGAAAAAATGTGTCGTAGATATAAACACAATGTTGATTATCGAGGTAAATAAATCCTTCAAGATAACGCCTGTTTATATAGATATACATTATTACGTGTTTGAGGTATATAAACAATGCTATCAGTGTCTAACTTAATATAAACACAGAGTAATAATGATGATGTTCTGGTGGTAATGGAGACTAGATATAAACCTTATTTATATATATACATTTTCATGCAACCTCAAGCTATCGAGATAATCTTTATTTAAATACATATATAAATTTTCCCACAAAATGATGATTAAAGTCAGGTAAAGGAACGCTTAAAGATAATCCTTATTTATATATATATGAATTATTATTTAATTTTAAGAGTAATATAAACAGTGGGTATAAACATTAGTGGTTGATAGTAAGGCTTTAAAACACTCCCTGGAGGAACATGAATTAGAAAAAGTGTTACAGACTCAAGGGGTGACTGAGATATTTATTGTCACTAGATAAAACAAACACTCTGTGACTTAATCTGTATAAAACACAACAAACACACAAACACACGATAGCTTAAAGTATCTAAAACACACAAACACAAACACACAAACACACGATGGCTTAAAGTATCTAAAACACACAAACACAAACACACGAACACACAAACACACGATTGCTTAAAGTATCTAAAACACACAAACACCTCAGAAGTTAATCGCCATAAGACACGACAAACCCAGAACTTGTGGTCGGTCAGCAATTTACAAGGCAATGGTGTTCTTACTAGTGTTTTAAATAGACCAATAATGAGGATTGGTTTATGTTATGAGAGAGAGAGAGAGAGAGAGAGAGAGAGAGAGAGAGAGAGAGAGAGAGAGAGCTGCCGTATCATTGTAATCGTTCAAGTGTGTCGCTTTCACTCATGGGGCTAAATATTTTTTGGTCTCTCCCTTAACGAAGTAGGGATGAGAAGGAGAGAGAAGAGGGGGAGAGAATTAGAGAGGGGAGAGGGAGAGGGGAAGAAGTAGAGGAGGTGGTTGAAGGGGAAGAAGAAGAGGGGGGAGGGAAGAGGGGAGGGGAAAGGGAGAAAAGGGGGAAGGTGAAGAGAGGGAGAAGGGGTGAGAGGGAAGAGGAGGAAGGGGAAGAAATGATGAGGAGTAAGAGGAAGAGGGAAGAGGAGGAGGAGGACGTAAGGAAGATACTATATCAATCGACATCTTATGAGGGAAGGAAGGAAGGAAGGAAGGAAGGAAGGAAGGAAGGAAGGAAGGAAGGGGAGTATTGGGGATGTAAGCTCTCTACAGCATCGTGTTTGTTTGCTTTTGTTTTTTTCTTTGTTTATTTATTTATTGGTAAAGGGAGACAAAATAGACCGGTCTGTACAGTGATGGTCTGAGGGTTGGCGACCACGGCCCTCCACTCTGGCCCCAGGTAGTTGTCCGGAAGGTGAACTTTATAATTTGATTACCAGAAATATCATCTCAGTTGGTCTGGCCTTTCATATTGACCTTTACTGTGACATTCTACTGTGTGTGTGTGTGTGTGTGTGTGTGTGTGTGTGTGTGTGTGTGTGTGTTTGTGTGTGTGTTTTATCCATTCTCTTTCTATTCTCTCATCATCCTGTTATCCTTCACATTATTTTTCGTTGTATCACGTAGGAGGTTTTTTCTCACCTGTTTCTCATTAACCTGTCGGAGTAAATTACAGGTGAGAGGGGATATAATTACAGGTATTAATTTCGTAATGACGGATGAGCAGATGTGATGATTACGTCTAAACTATACTATTAACACTTCTTTATACTATTTCAAATGTATATATTGTTTATATATGTACGTATACAGTATACTGTATGTACTTTAACTAAATATATACCTAAATACACACATATACTGTAGAATAGACTAGATGAAGGTAATACAACGATAAACAACAACAACCACAACTCTACACTACAACATTTCTAAGAGTCACAACAACAACACACACACACCTTGCTGACTCAGGTAGATTACAACACTAAACTGTTTATCACTTGTTCCCGCAGCGTGGCCGAGTGACCATTGGTACGGGAGTCAGTGGTATGGAGTTGTGTAATCTGACCAAAGCTGCCGAGCATGGCGTGGACAGTGACAGCCAGAGTCCTGTTCACTGGATCTCTCTGGGATGTTCTACTCTGAAAATGGTTGGTTTCCTTTCCTCTTGTAGTTTGTGTGGTGTTGGAGGGGGTGTTGGGGTTGTTGGAGGGGTAGTGGGGTGATGGAGGATGTTGGAGGGGTATTAGCCCACCCGGACACAGGTCACCGACCCACATCAGGGCCCGAGGGGCGAAAACGTAATAATAATAATAATAATAATAATAATAATAATAATTCAGATAAGTAAAATTTATAATAAAAAAAATAAAAATAAAATAATAATGATAGCAATAATAATAATGAAAACACTGCAATAATAATAATTATAATAATAATAATAATAAGGAACCATAAAGAAATTTAAAAAAAAGATCATTAGTGAGAAACGATATATGTATGTTGTGTTGTCAATGAGGCAGAAAGTCACATCAGCAACCTGGGACTTGGTCACAATTTTTGCAATGCCATACAGCAGCAGGGTCTACCATTAGACAACACATTATGCTTCCAATATCTTCCCAGACGGTAGTACCTCCCTGTTTGGTAGCTGTCTACTACCTACTGCTAAAGGCTTGTATTAGTGTAGTAATGGACACACACACACACACACACACACACACACACACACACACACACCAGTCAAGACAATGAAGACAGAAACCTGGATGTAACACAAATAAACTACAGGTAACATTAAACAATTAACTAACAGCTCAGGTAAGATAGACAGGTCCGGTATTTAACAATTGGTCATTCTCTGACCTTTTGGTGTACACTGACCTGACATCCCTCTCAACAGCTGACCTTTGGTGTGACCTTTGTAATATACTAGTCTGTAGAATCTCTGGTCCATCTCATACATACAACGACTGGAGATGGAAAATTTATTTGTTATTTGTGAGGACTTGATTAAAAAGGTTCTCTAAATGTTAACAGGAGTTAGGTTAAGTTAGATTGAGTCGGTTTAAGTTAGGTTAGGTTAGGTTAGGTTAGTCCCTCAGCCCAACATAGAACATCACTTAACTAAGGTGAAAATACCCCCATTAATCACCTAAAATCCCCCAAAAGAACATAAACCTAAAAAACTCAGCTTAAAATTCCTTAAAAATCTCAACCTAAAAACCCTTAAATCCGTGAACCTAACACCTTTACTCAGGTGTTGCGTCAGCCAATTAGCCACACTAAGTGAGATTCACCTGGACAACTTGACAGAAACGAAGCAGTTATTTAGTATGTAAATTTGGCGAGTAACTGACACTTCGTTCACCCCCCTCCCCTGTCTCCCCTCTCCCCCACCCCCCTGTCTCCCCTCTCCCCCACCTCACCCTGTCTCATCTCTCCCCTCCCCACCCCTGTGCTGAGGTCGTGTGAGGAAATATCAGCAGGGGAGACATGACCTGACCTGACCTGACCTAACCTGACCTGACCTGACCAGACCTAACCTGATCTAAAATATTATCATGCTCCGTAACATTTTCCCACGCTCCTTAATATTTTCCCACGCTCTGTAACATCTTCCCACGCTCCGTAAAATATTCCCACGGTCAATAAAATATTCCCACGCTCCGTAACTTCTTCCCACGCTCCGCAAAATATTCACACGGTCAATAAAATATTTCCACGCTCCGTAAAAATTTCCCACGGACCACAAATTTTTCTCTCTGGCTGAGGTAAAACTCCCAGTTATTTCGCACTAAGTCTAATAGAATTGCTGGAAGTTATTATCTTGTCTTTTGAGGAGTAGTGCAAGACAAACAGTCTATTTTTCTTATCTTGAGACGCTGAAAATACTGAAGTCTTTATATACGTGTTGGGTAGTAGGAGTCTTTTGGTACGAGTATATTAATTGATGGGTCTTATATTTTGGCAAGTGATATTCAAGGTCTGTTTATCTAGATGTTTATGTGGCACCTCTCTCTCGTTCTCTCTCTCTCTCTCTCTCTCTCTCTCTCTCTCTCTCTCTCTCTCTCACTCTCTCTCTCTCTCTCTATCTTTCTTAGCGGATCTCAACTGGCCATAAATCTGGTGTTTCAGGTCAATTTATCAGGTCATAGGTCAACGTATTTTATGGTGATTTATCATACAATGTGACATATAGTTTAGAGGGTGAGAACACAATAGATGTTTTAAGTCTCTCTCTCTCTCTCTCTCTCTCTCTCTCTCTCTCCTCCTACTCTTTCTTTTTATTTTTTTCTTCTCTTGTCTTTTTTTACTCATTTCTTATGTTCCTCCTCCTCCTCCACTTTCTATTCCTCTTCTTATTCCTAGTCGTTAGGTAATCTTCCCCATCATCAAAATCACTTGACCCCCCACCATCACACCTCACCTTACCCCCATCACCAACACTCACCTGACCCCCATCACCATCACCTACCCCCCATCACCAACACTCACCTGACCCCCCATCACCAACACTCACCCCCCATCCCCATCACCCCCAACACTCACCATCAAACACAACGTCAATAATATCCCACCAGTTCTACGTCACATATCAAAACATTGTTCGTAATATATTAATTTTTTCCCCGCAGTCAATAACATTCTAACGAGGCATCACAATAGTAGTCAAATATTGGTGTGTGTTTTTGGTTCATACTGTAGCTTTTATTAACAGTGTTTACAGTTAGTTCCGGTAGTCAGGTCGTGTGATTCATTGGGTGGGGGTAGTCGATGGGGGGGTGACGAGGGGTAAGGGTGATGTGGGAGAGGGTCAGGAGAGGTGGACAAGGAAATGGTGACGGGAGGTGGACGAGGAGTAAAGGGGAAGAGGGACATGATATGGATATATTGGCATTGACTGAGACGGACTGATTACCTTAAGAGGTGATATACACACACACACACACACACACACACACACACACACACACACACACACACACACACACACACACACACACAGCAGTAAACATCAACAACTTGTCGCTGGAGGGTGAGGTGTTCTGGTCAACCGTGAACACTATTGTGAAAGCCTTCAGTAGTTCAGTGTGTGTGTGTGTGTGTGTGTGTGTGTGTGTGTGTGTGTGTGTGTGTGTGGTGTGTGTGTGTGTGTGTGTGTGTGTGTGCAGGAGAACATTACAGTCTAACACTCGCCCTCACTGACCAGTAGACCAACGCCCATAATGCCCACCACCACCTGGTTTAAGGGCCTGTATCGTGTCTAGGTCTCGCTGTTATAATACACTTGATGTGTGGGACCAAAGGTGAATTACTGTTCTGTTTCTCGGCGCCATGGAGTAACAGCGGTCATAACAGTTTGTTCATTATTTAACAAGACATTTAGTTACACACAGGGTGAAGTAGTTAACCCAGGGTGTGTGTTACGTGGGTCTGGCGTCACATATCATACACACAGGGTGAAGTAGTTAACCCAGGGTGTGTGTTACGTGGGTCTGGCGTCACATATCATACACACAGGGTGAAGTAGTTAACCCAGGGTGTGTGTTACGTGGGTCTGGCGTCACATATCATACACACAGGGTGAAGTAGTTAACCCAGGGTGTGTGTTACGTGGGTCTGGCGTCACATATCATACACACAGGGTGAAGTAGTTAACCCAGGGTGTGTGTTACGTGGGTCTGGCGTCACATATCATACACACAGGGTGAAGTAGTTAACCCAGGGTGTGTGTTACGTGGGTCTGGCATTACAAGGTCAGATAAGGAACCTGGGACTTGGTCAAAATTTACGTGATGTTTACTGAATGACATAACCAAGAATGTTTACTGAAAAACACAATAAACACAATCCTGAACAACAAATTCATAACATTGTTTGTTAAATCCTTCTGTTATCTTTAAAACATCTTACTTTAACATTGTTTAAACATTTTAAATTTATCTATTTTTTCCTTATTTCATTCAATATTCATATTTTCATTTATTGTCAAAATTCACTTTTATTCCCTGAGAGCATTTATTCCATTCAAATTTTCCTTTTCCTTTCTTTCATTTTCATAATTTTTTTTTAATTTTTTCGTTCAGTCGAGGCCAAGAATATCCGTAACTCGAAGCCATGAATATCCGTAACTCGAAGCCACGAATATCCGTAATTCGAGGCCACGATTATCCGTAACTCGATGCTTCAAATATACGTAAGTCGAGGCTACAAATATCCATAAGAAAATCACGACCACGATTCATACTTCCAGGATGATATCAGTGGCTATCATCCTTAACCAAACCTACAGCATGTAAAAAAAAAAAAAAACTCTTCCACCATGATAAAAAATTCACCGCATGTTTCCCGGTAATTCTCATGACATACGAGACAGTAATTGCTTAAAAAAAAGAGTAAACCGCCATATTGTTTTGACCTGAATGACCCAAAATGACCCAGAATAACGCAAAATTGAATACTAGAGCTACAAACCTGAAAAAAAGGGAGGGATGGGGGAAGTGAGAGGTGAGGGTGAGGGTGGGCTAGTGAGGGAGGGAGAGATATAAGCTATGTGTGATTGGCCAAAATCTTCGTAGTTTGCGTCGTGCTCTGAATGTGAAGTTTTTTAGTTTTTGTTTTCGTTGACTGTTAAAGTACGACACACAGACAGACAGACTTATACATACATACATAAAAAGGGAGACAATTTGCAAAATAAAGAGAGGAGAGAGAGAGAGAGAGAGAGAGAGAGAGAGAGAGAGAGAGAGAGAGAGAGAGAGAGAGACATCCTACTACACTCAGGATATGGTCTGACAGCCAAGACGTGACCTACCTACTATCACATATCATGTCTCTCTGTGTGGCAGGGAGGTGAAGACAGGGAGACTAGGGAGGGCAGGAAGGAGAGGGGATTGAGACTAGAGAAGGCAGGGTGGTAAGAGAGGCGAGAGGGAGACTAGAGAGCAGGGAGGAGAGAGGGGGAATAGTAGGGAGAAGAGGAGTGGGATAGTAGGGAGGGCAGGGAGGAGAGGAGAGGGAGAATAAAGAGGGTAGGGAGGAGAGGAGAAGGAGACTAGGGAGGGGGGAGGGAAGAGAGGAATACTAGGAAGGGCAGGGGAGAGGGAAGGAATAGTAGGGAGGGCAGGGAGGAGAGGAGAGGGAGAGTAAAGAGGGTAGGGAGGAGAGGAGAAGGAGACTAGGAGGGAAGAGGGAGACTAGGAAGGGCAGGGGAGAGGGAAGGAATAGTAGGGAGGGCAGGGAGGAGAGGAGAGGGAGAGTAAAGAGGGTAGGGAGGAGAGGAGAAGGAGACTAGGGAGGGAAGAGAGGGAGACTAGGAAGGGCAGGGAGGAGAGGGAAGGAATAGTAGGGAGGGCAGGGAGGGAAGGGCAGGGAGGAGAGGAGAGGGAGACTAGTAAGGACAGACAGACAGGGGGGAGAGGGGAGAGATAGTGGGGAGGGAAGATAGGGAGATCATCACTACACAGTTCATAGTATCACTACGCATCATCACTACACAGTTCATAGCATCACTATACATCATCACTATAGCTCATCTCATCACTACACAGTTCTTAGTATCACTACACATCATCACTACACAGTTCATAGCATCACTATACATCATCACTATAGCTCATCTCATCACTACACAGTTCTTAGTATCACTACACATCATCACTACACAGTTCATAGCATCACTATACATCATCACTATAGCTCATATCATCACTACACAGTTCTTAGTATCACTACACATCATCACTACACAGTTCTTAGTATCACTACACATCATCACTACACAGTTCATAGTATCACTACACATCATCACTACACAGTTCACAGCATCACTATACATCATCACTATAGCTCATATCATAACTACACAGTTCATAGTATCACTACGCATCATCACTACACAGTTCATAGTATCACTACACATCATCACTACACAGTTCATAGTATCACAACACATCATCACTACACAGTTCATAGCATCACTATACATCATCACTATAGCTCATATCATAACTACACAGATCATAGTATCACTATACATCATCACTATAGCTCATATCATATCTACACAGTTCATAGTATCACTACGCATCATCACTACACAGTTCATAGTATCACTACACATCATCACTACACAGTTCATAGTATCACTACACATCATCACTACACAGTTCATAGCATCACTATACATCATCACTATAGCTCATATCATAACTACACAGTTCATAGTATCACTACACATCATCACTACACAGATCATAGCATCACTATACATCATCACTACACAGTTCATAGTATCACTACACATCATCACTACACAGTTCATAGCATCACTATACATCATCACTATAGCTCATATCATATCTACACAGTTCATAGTATCACTACGCATCATCACTACACAGATCATAGCATCACTACACATCATCACTACACAGTTCATAGTATCACTACACATCATCACTACACAGTTCATAGCATCAATATACATCATCACTATAGCTCATATCATAACTACACAGGTCATAGTATCACTACACATCATCACTACACAGATCATAGCATCACTATACATCATCACTATAGCTCATATCATAACTACACAGTTCATAGTATCACTACACATCATCACTACACAGTTCATCGCATCACTATACATCATCACTATAGTTCACGGCATAACTACACAGTTCATAGTATCACTACACATCATCACTACACAGTTCATAGTATCACTACACATCATCACTACACAGATCATAGCATCACTATACATCATCACTATAGCTCATATCATAACTACACAGTTCATAGTATCACTACACATCATCACTACACAGTTCATCGCATCACTATACATCATCACTATATTTCACATCATAACTACACAGTTCATAGTATCACTACACGTCATCACTACACAGTTCATAGCATCACTACACATCATCACTGTAGTTTACATCATCACTCAGCTCTGTAGTAGCGGGTAACCTCTTACTAAATTCTTTCACAAGTGCCTGAGGAGCCTTGGGCTCCTGGGGTGCCTTTATTATATATATATAAAACATTTTCTTTCCAAAATGTGTGATCAGTACAAAAGATTTTTACAAGAAGCCACCAGTCAACTCCGAGGCATGGACGCCGAGTTAGCCAAGACTTACACCACTTTAAGTGGTGTAAGGGTTGTGGGCTACAGCGTCACCGAAGAGGACACTCCCCTGGAGGTGGTCACCGAAGAGGACACTCCCCTGGAGGTGGTCACTGAAGAGGACACTTCTGAGGTGGTCAATGAAGAGGACACTCTGGAGGTGGTCACCGAAGAGGACACTTCCCTGGAGGTAATAAATGAAGAGGTACTCCCCTGGGGTGGTCACCGAAGAGGGTACTTCCCTGAGGTGGTCACCGACAGGGCATTCCCTGGAGGTGGTCAATGAAGAGGGTACTCTGGGGTGGTCACCGAAGAGGCATTCCCCTGGAGGTGGTCAATGAAGAGGACACTCCCTGGAGGTGGTCACCGAAGAGGGCACTCTCAGAGGTGGTCACCGAAGAGGCACTCCCTTAGAGGTGGTCACCGAAGAGGGTGGCACTCCTTAGAGGTGGTCACTGAAGAGGCACTTTAGAGGTGGTCACTGAAGAGTGGCACTCCCTGGAGGTGGTGGTCACCGAAGAGGGCACTTTGGAGGTGGTCACCGAAGAGGACACTCCCTTGGAGGTGGTCACAGAAGGGGACACTCCCTTGGAGGTGGTCACCGAAGAGGACACTCCCCTGGAGGTGGTCACCGAAGAGGGCACTCCCTTAGAGGTGGTCACCGAAGAGGGCACTCCCTTAGAGGTGGTCACCGAAGAGGGTACTCCCTTAGAGGTGGTCACCGAAGAGGGTACTCCCTTAGAGGTGGTCACCGAAGAGGGCACTCCCTTAGAGGTGGTCACCGAAGAGGGCAAGGCACTCCCTTAGAGGTGGTCACCGAAGAGGGTGACTCTTTAGAGGTGGTCACCGAAGAGGGCACTCCTTAGAGGGGTGGTCACCGAAGAGGGTACTCCCTTGAGGTGGTCACCGAAGAGGGCACTTAGAGGTGGTCACTGAAGAGGGTGCACTCCTTAGAGGTGGTCACTGAAGAGGGTACTCCTTAGAGGTGGTCACCGAAGAGGGTACTCTCAGAGGTGGTCAACAAGAGGGTACTCCCTTAGAGGGGCCACCGAAGAGGGCTCCTTAGAGGTGGTCACCGAAGAGGCACTCCTTAGAGGTGGTCACCGAAGAGGTACTCCTTAGAGGTGGTCACCGGAAGAGGTACCCTTAGAGGTGGTCACTGAAGAGGTGGGGTACCCCTTAGAGGGTAGTCACCGAAGAGGGTACTCCCTTAGAGGTGGTCACAGACAGGGGCACCCCCCTGGAGGTGGTCACCGACAGTGACACTCCCCAGGAGGTTGTCACCGAGAGTAACACTCCCCAGGAGGTGGTCAACGAAGAGGACACTCCCCAGGAGGTGGTCACCGAAGAGGACACTCCCCTGGAGGTGGTCACCGAAGAGGACACTCCCCTGTAGGTGGTCGCCGAAGAGGACACTCCCTTGGAGGTGGTTACCGACAATGACACTCCCCTGGAGTTGGTCACCGAAAAGGACACTCCCTTGGAGGTGGTCACCGAAGAGGACACTCCCTTGAAAGTGGTCACCAAAGAGGACACTCCCTTGGAGTTGGTCACCGAAGAGGACACTCCCTTGGAGGTGGTCACCGAAGAGGACACTCCCTTGGAGGTGGTCACCGAAGAGGACACTCCCTTGGAGGTGGTCACCGAAGAGGACAGTCCCTTGGAGGTGGTCACCGAAGAGGACAGTCCCTTGGAGGTGGTCACCGAAGAGGACAGTCCCTTGGAGGTGGTCACCGAAGAGGACACTCCCTTGGAGGTGATCACCGAAGAGGGCACGCCCTTGGAGGTGGTCACCGAAGAGGACACTCCCTTGGAGGTGGTCACCGAAGAGGTCACTCCCCTGGAGGTGGTCACCGAAGAGTGACACTTTGGAGGTACTGAAGAGGGCACTCACTTGAGGTGGTTACTGAAGAGGACACTCTGGAGGTGGTCACCGACAGTGACACTCCCCAGGAGGTGGTCACCGACAGTGACACTCCCTTGGAGGTGGTCACTGAAGAGGACACTCCCCTGGAGGTGGTCACCGAAGAGGACACTCCCTTGGAGGTGGTCACTGAAGAGGACACTCCCCTGGAGGTGGTCACCGAAGAGGACACTCCCTTGGAGGTGGTCGAAGAGGGTACTCCTTAGAGGTGGTCACCGAAGAAGACACTCCGGGAGGTGGTCACCGAAGAGGGCACTCTAGAGGTGGTCACCGAAGAGGGTACTCCTTAGAGGTGGTCACCGAAGAGGACACTTTAGAGGTGGTCACCGAAGAGGACACTTCTTTGGAGGTGGTCACTGAAGAGGGTACTTCTGGAGGTGGTCACTGAAGAGGACACTCCTGGAGGTGGTCACCGAAGAGACACTCTGGAGGTGGTCACCGAAGAGGGTTCCCTTGGGGTGGTCACCGAAGAGGGTAATCTCTGGGGTGGTCACCGAAGAGGGTACTCCCTGAGGTGGTCACCGACGAGGTACTCCCTGGAGGTGGTCACCGAAGAGGGTACTCCCTGGGGGTGGTCACCGAAGAGGGTACTCCCCTGGAGGTGGTCACCGAAGAGGACACTCCTGGAGGTGGTCACCGAAGAGGCACTCCCAGAGGTGGTCACCGAAGAGGGCACTCCCTAGAGGTGGTCACCGAAGAGGGCACTCCCTTAGAGGTGGTCACCGAAGAGGGCACTCCCCAGAGGTGGTCACCGAAGAGGGTACTCCTCGGAGGTGGTCACCGAAGAGGGTACTCCCTGAGGTGGTCACTGAAGAGGACACTCCCTTGAGGTGGTCACAGAAGGACACTCCTGAGGGTGGTCACCGAAGAGGACACTCTGGAGGTGGTCACCGAAAAGGGCACTCCTTAGAGGTGGTCACCGAAGAGGGCACTCCTTAGAGGTGGTCACCGAAGAGGGTACTCCCTTAGAGGTGGTCACCGAAGAGGGCACTCCTTAGAGGTGGTCACCGAAGAGGGTACTCCCTTGAGGTGGTCAACGAAGAGGGTATCCCCTGGAGGTGGTCACCGAAGAGTACACTCTGAGGGTCACCGAAAGAGGACACCCCTTAGAGGTGGTCACCGAAGAGGTACCCCTAGAGGTGGTCACCGAAGAGGGCACTTTTAGAGGTGGTCACCGACGAGGGTACTCCCTTAGAGGTGGTCACCGACGAGGTACCCTTAGAGGTGGTCACCACGAGGGCACTCTAGAGGTGGTCACCGAAGAGGTACTCCCTTAGAGGTGGTCACCGAAGAGGGCACTCCCTTAGAGGTGGTCACCGAGGGCACTCCCCTGGAGGTGGTCACCGAAGAGCACACTTTAGAGGTGGTCACCGAAGAGGGCACTCCCTTAGAGGTGGTCACCGAAGAGGACACTCCTCAGAGGTGGTCACCGAAGAGGGTACTCTTTAGAGGTGGTCACCGAAGAGGGTACTCCCTAGAGGTGGTCACGAAGAGGGTACTCCCTTAGAGGGTCACCGAAGAGGGCACTCCTTTGGTGGTCACCGAAGAGGGCACTCCCTTAGAGGTGGTCACCGAAGAGGGCACTCTAGAGGTGGTCACCGAAGAGGGTACTCCCTTAGAGGTGGTCACCAAGAGGGCACCTCCTTGGAGGTGGTCACCGAAGAGGGCACTCCCTAGAGGTGGTCACCGAAGAGGGCACTCCCTAGAGGTGGTCACCGAAGAGGGCACTCTTAGAGGTGGTCACCGAAGAGGCACTTTAGAGGTGGTCACCGAAGAGGGCACTCCCTTAGAGGTGGTCACCGAAGAGGGCACTCGGAGGTGGTCACCGAAGAGGCACTCCCTAGAGGTGGTCACCGAAGAGACACTCCCTTGGAGGTGGTCACCGAAGAGGGCACTCCCCACGGTGGTCACCAAGACACTCCTTGAGGGGTCACGAAGAGGACACTGGAGGTGGTCACCGAAGAGGACACTTTAGAGGTGGTCACCAGAGGACACTCCCTTAGAGGTGGTCACCGAAGAGGGTACTCCTTGAGGTGGTCACCGAAGAGGCACTTCGGAGGTGGTCACCAAGAGGCACTCCCTGGAGGTGGTCGAAGAGGGCACTCCCTGGAGGTGGTCACCGAAGAGGGCACTCCCTTGGAGGTGGTCACCGAAGAGGGCACTCCCTTGGAGGTGGTCACCGAAGAGGGCACTCCCTGGAGGTGGTCACCGAAGAGGGCACTCCTTAGAGGTGGTCACCGAAGAGGGCACTCCCTGGAGGTGGTCACCGAAGAGGGCACTCCCTTGGTGTGGTCACCGAAGAGGGCACTCTCAGAGGTGGTCACCGAAGAGGGCACTCCCTGGAGGTGGTCACCGAAGAGGGCACTCCCTTGGAGGTGGTCACAGAAGAGGACACTTCCCTGGAGGTGGTCACCGAAGAGGGCACTCCTTGGAGGTGGTGGTCACCGAATAGGGCACTCCCTGGAGGTGGTCACCGACGACACTTTGGAGGTGGTCACCGAAGAGGACACTGGAGTGGTCGAAGAGGATACCTTGGAGGTGGTCACCGAAGAGGATATCCCTTGGAGGTGGTCACCGAAGAGGGTACTCCTGGAGGTGGTCAACGAAGAGGGCACTCCCTGGAGGTGGTCACCGAAGAGGGCACTCCCTTGAGGTGCCCACCGAAGGGACACTGAAGAAGTGCCCTGTAGAGCTGCTGCCCAAAGCTCCGGGCCAATAGGCCTCCTCACTCAGGCTAAGAATACCTTTGTCCCAGGGGCCAATGGTAATCTCAAACAAAGGCTGAGCACCCAACTAACACGGTCACTGAAGCCCGTAAAGCTGCTGCTCAACAGGCCCGGCCATGGCCAAGGAGTACCGCCTGAAAAACTCGGGCCAAGAACCTTGGTCCCAGGGGCCAAAGGTAATCTCAAATCAAAGGCAGAGCACCCAACTAACACGGTCGCTGAAGCCTGTATAGCTGCTGCCCAACAGGCCCGGGCCATGGGCAAGGAGTACGCCTGAAAATGGGCCAAGAATAACTTGGTCCAGGGGCCAAAGGTATCTCAAATCAAAGGCTGAGCACCCAGCTAACAGGGTCGCTAAGCCCGTAAGCTGCTGCCCAACAGGCCCGGGCCATGGCCAAGGAGTACCGCCTGAAAACTCGCCAAGAATACCTTGGTCCCAGGGGCCAAAGGTATCTCAAATCAAAGGCTGAGCACCCAGCTAACAGGGTCGCTGAAGCCCGAAGCTGCTGCCCAACAGGCCCGCCATGGCCAAGGAGTACCGCCTGAACTGGGCCAAGAATACCTTGGTCCCAGGGGCCAAAGGTAATCTCAAATCAAAGGCTGAGCACCCAGCTAACAGGGTCGCTGAAGCCTGTAAAGCTGCTGCCCAACAGGCCCGGCCATGGCCAAGGAGTACCGCCTGAAAACTCGGGCTAAGAATACCTTGGTCCCAGGGGCCAAAGGTAATCTCAAATCAAAGGCTGAGCACCCAGCTAACAGGGTCGCTGAAGCCCGTAAAGCTGCTGCCCAACAGGCCCGCCATGGCCAAGGAGTACCGCCTGAAAACTGGCCAAGAATACCTTGGTCCCAGGCCAAAGGTAATCTCAAATCAAAGGCTGAGCACCCAGCTAACAGGGTCGCTGAAGCTCGTAAAGCTGCTGCCCAACAGGCCCGGGCCATGGCCAAGGAGTACCGCCTGAAAATCATCAAGAATACCTTGTCCCAGGGGCCAAAGGTAATCTCAAATCAAAGGCTGAGCACCCAGCTAACAGGGTCGCTGAAGCCCGTAAAGCTGCTGCCCAACAGGCCGGCCATGGCCAAGGAGTACCGCCTGAAAATCACAAGAATACCTTGGTCCCAGGGGCCAAAGGTAATCTCAAATCAAAGGCTGAGCACCCAGCTAACAGGGTCGCTGAAGCCCGTAAAGCTGCTGCCCAACAGGCCCGCCATGGCCAAGGAGCCGCCTGAAAACTGGCTAAGAATACCTGTCCCAGGGCCAAGTAATCTCAAATCAAAGGCTGAGCACCCAGCTAACAGTCGCTGAAGCCCGTAGCTGCCCAACAGGCCCGGGCTAATAGGCCTCCTCACCAAGCCAAGAATCCTCCCAGGGCCAAAGAATCTCAAATCAAAGGCTGAGCACCCAGCTAACAGGGTCGCTGAAGCCCTAAAGCTGCTGCCCAACAGGCCCGGCTAATAGGCCCTCACTAAGCTAAGAATACCTTGGTCCCAGGGGCCAAAGAAATCTCAAATCAAAGGCTGAGCACCCAGCTAACAGGGTCGCTGAAGCCTGTAAAGCTGCCGCCCAACAGGCCCGGGCTAATAGGCCTCCTCACCAAGCTAAGAATACCTGGTCCCAGGGCCAAAGGTAATCTCAAATCAAAGGCTGAGCACCCACACACGGTCGCTGAAGCCCTGAAAGCTGCTGCCCAACAGGCCCGGGCTAATAGGCCTCCTCAATAGCCAAGAATACCTTGGTCCCAGGGGCCAAAGGTAATCTCAAATCAAAGGCTGAGCACCCAGCTAACAGGGTCGCTGAAGCCCGTAAAGCTGCTGCCCAACAGGCCCGGGCCATGGCCAAGGAGCGCCGCCTGAAAACTTCGGGCTAAGAATACCTTGGTCCCAGGGGCCAAAGGTAATCTCAAATCAAAGGCTGAGCACCCAGCTAACAGGGTCGCTGAAGCCCGTAAAGCTGCCGCCCAACAGGCCCGGGTAATAGGCCTCCTCACTGCTAAGAATACCTGGTCCCAGGGCCAAAGGTAATCTCAAATCAAAGGCTGAGAACCCAACCAACACGGTCGCTGAAGCCCGTAAAGCGCCCAACAGGCCCGGGCCATGGCCAAGGAGCGCCGCCTGAAAACTGCTATGAAACAAAAGTGATTAATAATCCACGTGGTTTTCTTTTTGTTTATGTTTTTGTGAAAACTAAAAATAAAATATAAATTAATATTATTTGTATTATTACTCCACAAATAACTTATAAACCATCTCCTGCATACAATTTCTACTGCACTTACTTATATCACATATATACAGGACACCTAATTACTCATCCCCTACTGTTTTCAAACTCTCTCCACACATTCAGAGACTTCACTTGAACATCGAGCCCGTGGAAAGGTTTGGCAGCCTACTATTGCACCACTCGTCATCGCCACCTCGTGCCACCGACAGCACCCCACCCACCTCGCGCAGTTCGCCACTACAACAAAATTCAGCCAATAAGAGCCCGCACCGATAGATATAAGACTAACACCATCCCATCTATTGTTAAAATAATAAACGACGTCTGATTTATGTACTGTACAGCCCTGTAAATGTATTGAACGTATATCATTATGTCTAAATCACATGTAAGTGTATATTTTCAGCCACCGGCTGCAACTCTATTAATAAACCGTTTATTATTATTATTATTACATATATACATACATACATATATACATATGCAAGTAAATCACTGTAGGTGCGCGTGATCTAGGTATATGCTGATAACCACAAGGAAAGAAGAAAACATAGTCCTCTGTTGCTGTGTAATTCACACTAGGAGAGTACAGACTAAAAAAGTCTGTACTTAGTCTGTACTCACCCCTGAAGATGTGAATTACACTAAAGCGCTTGGGAACTTCGTGTTTTCCTCTTTCCTTGTGGTTATCAGCATATATATATACACACATCGCCTTCCTTACCTATTAGCGCCACATTACTACAGCAGAATATATATGAGTAATAATTAAAGACAGAAGACAAAGATGGACAGTATTATACATCTGAATATTTCCGTCTCGGGTGACGTACTGTACAGGTGGTGTCAGGTGTGTTTGGCAGAGATTAACCATGTCGTCTTCTGCTCGTTTGTTTGTCTGTCTGTGTGTGTTTGCTTGTCTGTTTCTGTGTGTGTGTGTGTGTGTGTGTGTGTGTGTGTGTCTCACCAGCATCAGGGAGGAGAGAGTCTTCAGGGCCTCACCCTCTGTGAAGGGCCTTACCCTCTGTTAAGGGCTTCACCCTCTGTTAAGGGCTTCCCTCTGTTAAGGGCTTCACCCTCTGTTAAGGGCCTCACCCTCTGTTAAGGACTTCACCCTAACTAAAAAAAAATAAAAATCTTGTCTTTTCCCCGTCAACGATATTTTTATGAATACAGTGAACCCTCCATATAACGGACTTATAATACGTTAGAAGGGGTTTCACATCTAATAAACCCTCGATTTAACGAATTTTCTCTCTATATAGTCCGGTAAATAGAGGTTTCTGTATTACGTACGGGAAGGGGATTATGAGAGAGGTCGTATACTTCTAAGAGATATTTTTATATATGAGAACGACCTTTTGGTGATGATTGGCCAGACGACTTACCCGTTAATGATGATTGGTCTGGAGAACGACTTTGTTCGACGATGGTTGAGAGGACGACCCTTTTGAAGATTATTGAGGAAAGTACGACCCTTTTAAGGATAATTGCCAAGAATATCAACCCTCCAACGATGATTAGAAAGAGGAGTACTAACCTTTTGAGAGAGATTCCTTGGAAAGTCCTGCCATGTCAATAAAAATATTCTCAAGACTTACATAAGCTGCCGTGGAAACGTATCCTTTGCATACACACACACACACACACACACACACACACACACACACACACTGAAAGGTTATTTGAAGTGTATTGGGAAAATTATTACGAAAATTACAATCTTTCTTCTCTCGTGTGGCCATATTGATGTTCTTTCAAGACTTCTGTACTTATTAACAGTATTGATTCAATTTCTCTATAAGATGAGGAAGTTTAGAGGAGTACTTGAACCTCCAAACACTTATTGGTGGGGTATATGAACTCCCATACACTTGTTGTGGGTATTTGAACCTCGATACACTTATTGGTGGGGTATTTGAACTCCCATACACTTGTTGGCGGGTACTTTGAACCTCGATACACTTATTGGTGGGGTATTTGAACCTCCAGACACATGTTGGTGTACTTGAACCTCCAGACACTTGTTGGTGGGGCACGGAACCTC
This sequence comes from Homarus americanus, assembly GCF_018991925.1. NCBI lineage: Eukaryota > Metazoa > Arthropoda > Malacostraca > Decapoda > Nephropidae > Homarus > Homarus americanus. The sequence continues at coordinate 411,125 of NW_024757351.1, read as the reverse complement.
CAGACACTTGCGGGGTACTGAACCTCCAGACACTTGTTGGTGGGGTATGAACCTTCAGACTCTTGTTGGTGGGTACTTGAACCTTCAAACTCTTGTTGGTGGGTACTTGAACCTTCAGACTTGTTGGTGGGTACTGAACCTCGACCTTGTTGGTGGGTACTTGAACCCTCAGACTCTTGTTGGTGGGGTACTTGAACCTTCAGACTCTTGTTGGTGGGGTACTTGAACCTTCAGACTCTTGTTGGTGGGGTACTTGAACCTTCAGACTCTTGTTGGTGGGGTACTTGAACCTTCAGACTCTTGTTGGTGGGGTACTTGAACCTTCAGACTCTTGTTGGTGGGGTACCTTCAGACGCTGGAAACCTTCCCACTCCTCTCCCTCCATGTTTATCTTCAAACCTTCTCCATCAGGTTCTCTAACTCTCCTCATCTTCCCTCCTATCACCTCCTCTCACATCCCCTCCTTCTCTCCTCTCCTACGCATGTCACCTCATCTCCTACTTCCTCCACCTTACCCAACTCTTCTCCCTCTCCTCTCACACTTCTCTCGCCCACCTCTCTCCCCTCGACATCGACTCTTCAAGGCTTCGACCGGATAATCTCCACGGGTGATCGTACAGGGAGAGGCAGTGTGCTTCGAGTAGGACTTGAGGATACACATTTTTCCCATGATTTTTACGATAAGGATTATTCTTCTGTTGCCTTCAGTGTCTTAGGTCACCTTTTGTTTCTACAGTAGAGTCTCCGAGATGTTTAGCTGCCATCTTGGTTAGTTACGCCATATTATTGCTTACGGGAAATGTTGAACGTAAGATTTTTTAAGATTTTATTTATGTGTTGTAGAGAATTAAAGACGTCTATGGGATATTATTATATATTATTATTAGTGGCAGTAGTAGTAGTAGTAGTAGTAGCAGTAGTAGTAGTAGTAGTAGTAGTAATGGTAATGGTAATGGTAGTAGTAGTAGTAGTAGTGGACACCTGTCACCCGTCTCATATTTCTCCAATGTTCGGTATTCAAGAAATCCAGTTTGTGTTGAATAAGAGTGTGGTAAGATATTCACGCTAGGGAGAGACCATAAATCCGGGTTGAGTAATGGCTATGAGAAATTGGTGCTTCAGCGGCGTTCTTTAGCGACGAGATGTATTCTGCAGATGATATAGCATTCTCTCTCTCTTTGTCCATCCGCCCCCAGCAAGCTTTATGGGCTTAGGAGCAGCTGTAAGGCAGTTCGGAGGTGTCGCATTCCTAGACTTAAGCCCTTGGTTCGATGTTCAAGTGAGGTGTCTGAATGTGTGGGAAGTTTGAAAACAGTAGATGTGTAATTAGGTGTCTTCATGTTCAGATGAGACATTACTAAGATCAGGTGCAGTGTCTGTATTTTGATAGTGTTTGAGACATCAGACCTACAATTAGTACTAAAATCACGTTCATTATACGTTAAGACTTTTCAACCACACCTGAAGCCTTAATTCGGACCACTAATTTTGTCCCCCAGGTGCCAAATTTTTCTTACCTGGAGGCGTATGATCGTTATCTGACTGACTGTTCTTTACCCAAATAAAAAACAAAATGGCATCGGAATTACTCTGAGACTCTACCGTAACTACATTCGTTCACTTAGCACAACTTAAGGTAGAGTTCAGTGTAGTCTAGTTAATGTTCACACATACATACATACTGTACAGTACATACATACATACATACATACACACATACATACATACATACACACATACATACATACATACATACACACATACATACATACACACACACACATACATATACATACATACATACATACATACATACATACATACAATACATACATACATACATACACATAAACTGTCATACAGTATTCTGGGTATAAACAATATGACGCGTGTTTGTCTGTCTCTCTGGCCATTCCATTAATCACTATATACTGAATTAACTAAGCTTTACGTCACGTTATTTTTACTGCAAACCTTTCATGTGTGTGTGTGTGTCTGTGGGTGTGTGTGTGTGTGTGTGTGTGTGTGTGTAAAGCTTTTACAATAACTGAACATCAGATATTAATATTTACAACACATTGTTGCCATGTTGGTGTGGCGACCTACGATGGGTTGCCATGTTGGTGTGGCGAATTTATTAATGTCAACACACTGCCTCAATCATGTATATCATTACAGTAATTGGATCACATCTATACTGCCGTCAGAGTACGTTACTGTGTGTGTGTGTGTGTGTGTGTGTGTGTGTGTGTGTGTGTGTGTGTGTGTGTGTGTGTGTGTGTGTGTGTGTGTGTGTGTGTGTGTGTGTGTGTGTGTGTTTAACATACTGTAAATAGTTAGTAATTTTTTCACTTATCTATTTACAGTATATATTCATAATTAATTTACATATTTTCAAGGTGTAAAAAACTATTCATTTTTAATCAGAACTTTCGTGAAAATTGAGGAAAATGTCTGTGTAAATTTCAATTCATTTTTATGGGTAATTTATTTCATGAGTTTATCTATTAATTCATACATTTCTATACTTAGACAGAGAGAGAGAGAGAGAGAGAGAGAGAGAGAGAGAGAGAGAGAGATACTGAGCCTTCCAAGATTTAAGAGATTCCTGGAAGCAATTAATTAACACTTTTACCTGTTACCTGGCGTTCATTCTAGTATTATTGGCCCTTAGAACTATTTCCTTCCCCTTCCTCTTTCTCCTCCCCTTTCCTTATTCCTCATCCCTTCCCTTCTTCCCTCATCTTACATCTCCCTTTCCTTTCCCCACCTCTTTCCCTCCCACCCCCATCGGGGTAGGTGCAGAGGAAGAATTACTCGTAAACACAGTCTCGGGGCCAATCATAATCGTGATTGCACATGATTACTTATTTTCTCTCCCAATTGGCTGACACCTGCCTCAGTGGGGTGATACGTCCTCCGTGCAAGAAGGGCATACAAGGGACCGTAAAGAGACCCAGTGGATGAAGTAATAAATGACGTACTTACCTGTCTGAATTAAAGGGTATAATTACCTGTGTGAATTTAATGATATAGTTACCTGTGTAAATCAAAGAGCGTAATTACCTGTGTGTACCTAAGGCCTGGTTTACAGTGTACTATATCCACACCGCCCGCAACTGACCATCAGGCAGTGATACCACGTTACCTTGGTTCAGAATCTTTCACCCAGTATAAACAAGATCACTATACTTGTAAATCACTCAAATTTATGATAGGTAAATTAACGTAAATCACTCAAATTCTACTAAACTCAATAAAAAAAATCTAAGTGACACAACCTGACCTGACTCACCTGTGTGACCATAACCTGACCTGACTCACCTGTGTGGCCATAACCTGACTTGACTCACCTGCGTGGCCATAACCTGACCTGACTCACCTGTGTGGCCATAACCTGACTTGACTCACCTGTGTGGCCATAACCTGACTCACCTGTGTGGCCATAACGTGACCTGACTCACCTGCGTGGCCATAACCTGACCTGACTCACCTGTGTGGCCATTAATGACCTGACTCACCTGTGTGGCCATAACCTGACTCCACCTGTGTGGCCATAACCTGACCTGACTCACCTGTGTACATAACCTGACTCACCTGTGTGGCCATAACCTGACCTGACTCACCTGTGTGGCCATAACCTGACCTGACTCACCTGTGTGGCCATAACTAAGGGACTGACGGACATACTGACCTTCACTTCATCATTATATGCGTGTGGGTGTGTCAAGGGCGTGTCTACATGTTAACAAGTACTAGTAGGGACATACAGCATACGGAGGACACGCAGGTACCTCCTCCCTCCCTCCTACGCCTGTCATCTCCTCTGTTTTGTTTGTGGTTATTGGGGTTATTAGTCTGTGTGTGTGTGTGTGTGTGTGTGTGTGTGTGTGTCTGTGTGTGTGTGTGTTTAAATAAGGATTTTAGCCAGTGGGTTATAGTGAACCTGCCCCCCCCTCTCTCAGTAAGGGCGAAGCAGCGAATTACAAACATAAATATATTGTAATATTGTCAATTGAATAACACATACGCCTACTATATCCTCCTGGCTGTCTCATATTGTGTGTGTGTGTGTGTGTGTGTGTGTGTGTGTGTGTGTGTGTGTTGGATAATGTTGTGTTGTGATGTTGATAGAGAGAGAGAGAGAGAGAGAGAGAGAGAGAGAGAGAGAGAGAGAATCTGAATCTTTAGAAAATTTTAAGACTGTACAAAGAGCTCTACGACTTTGAGCTAAGAGCCACACAGTCGAAAATCCTCCCTTAACCTGATGAGATAAACAACCTTATTCTCCCAAGTCGCTGGGATTAATAACATGAATATTGTGTAAGGGAAACAATATTCTCTTTTTCCTCACAAACTTCAATTGAGAGAGAGACTCTTCCCTCCCGTAGAGTTAGCTCCCTCAGGCTTGTGGGTGTGTAGGTGGGCTGGGCTGGGCTGGGCTGGGGGTGATAGGACAGGCCGGTTTAATAGCTTATAATGAATAATTGAAAGTCGTTCTCCCTGGTGGACTCAAGGCTCTCTTACAACACAAAAGCCTTACATCCAGACGACGATAATTGAGTCTACTTTCCCCCAAGAGTTGGAAACTTTGGGCGAACTACAGCAGAATTTTAGACGAGTTTGCTTTTCGTTTATTCTCGTTTTCTTTATACATTTCCTTTCATATCTATTAAAGTAATATTCTTTTAGTAACTTTTGTCCTTTATTTTATTTTTATTTTATTTTATTTATTAATTTATATTTTTTTCTTTATATTGTCATTGTAATATTTCTGCTGTTAATTATTTTTTTTACATATATATTATTTTATTATTTCTATCTGGTTTAGTTTATTACACTAACGGGTCTGTTATTTACCGTCTAAATCACTGGGTCTGTTATTTACCGTCTAAATCACTGGGTCTGTTATTTCATCAGTTCAAATCAATACTGGGTCTGTTATTTTACCGTCTGAATCAATTTCGTCTGTTATTTACCGTCTGAATCACTGGGTTCATATTTCATCAGTTCAAATCACTGGGTCTGTTATTTACCGTCTGAATCACTGGGTCTGTTATTTACCGTCTAAATCACTGGGTCTGTTATTTACCGTCTAAATCACTGGGTCTGTTATTTACCGTCTAAATCACTGGGTCTGTTATTTACCGTCTAAATCACTTCTCTCTGTTCTATGTTTATGATTTTTAATTTTTATTTCAACCAATTTCGTCTTTTTGTTATTGTTTCGTCAAATTGGAGTTTATTCAATTAGTCTTTTAGTATTTTTTTATTTATATTTTCTTTGGTTGTGATATGGGATCCCTCCACACACACACACACACACACACACATACACACACACACACACACCACACGCCATGGAATTTAATTAACTCGCCTCCTTGTTACCTGAGACTGGACAAACACTTTTCATCTTTTCTTTTACTGAATACGGGAGAAAAAACATATGTGTGTTTGATGTAAAAGTTTATTGATGTGTGTGTGTGTGTGTGTGTGTGTGTGTCTTCAATGTGTGATGAATTTGTGTAATTAGAATCATAGGGTATATACCTCTCTCTCTCTCTCTCTCTCTCTCTCTCTCTCTCTCTCTATCACGGTACAATTATCCATGTAATTTACAGTGATGTTTGACTGACATGTTATACTCCCTCTATCACGAAGTTAACATGATAGTCTGTATTTCAACGTGAATACATTTGATTACATCTGACAATATCCCTGTATGAGTTGAGAGACTAGGTTAGGTTAGGTTAGGTTAAGTTGGGTTAGGTTAGGTTAGGTTAGGTTAAGTTGGGTTAGGTTAGGTTAGGTTTTTAAGTTAGGGTTAAACCATCATACTCAAGGCGTTAAATTATCACACTATAACGGTGAAATTTATTGCATCCTTGTGAGAAATATTTTAAAGAAAGACAGTCAAGGAAGCTGAGAAACATAGACCTTAACGAGAACTTAACGAGAGAGGAAAAAAGTTCGTCCAGGGAAAGCCTTAAAAAATAGAAAGTTTAATTGATACGGAGAAAGTTGAGAGAAAGGTGACATGATAGTGAGAAGACGTGAGGGAGAGGTGAGAGTAATTTATTGCTGAGATGAGCCTGGGAGAGTGGTAGATGGAGAGAGAGAGAGTGAGAGAGGAGTGAGAGAGAGTGGGAGAGAGTGGGAGAGGAGGAAGGTGGGAGAGAGGGGGTGGGGAGTGGGAGAGAGGGGGTGGGGAGTGGGAGAGGACGGAATAGTGAGAAAAATGAGAGAATAAAAAAGAGATGGGGAGAACAAATGAGAGAGAGAGAGAGAGAGAGAGAGAGAGAGAGAGTAAAAATAAAAAGAATGCCAATAAAAATATTCCACTATCAAATAAAACAAATACTAACAAAAAAACAATTATTATTTTTATTATCATTACCAATTATCACATTTTAACCTATGTCAAGTATATTTATTCGTCTCTGTCACCTCCCTAGTTATCTCCGTCTCTCTCTCACCTTCCTAGTTATCTCCGTCTCTCTCTCACCTTCCTAGTTATCTCCGTCTCTCTCTCACCTCCCTAGTTATCTCCGTCTCTCTCTCACCTTCCTAGTTATCTCCGTCTCTCTCTCACCTCCCTAGTTATCTCCGTCTCTCTGTCACATTCCTAGTTATCTCCGTCTCTCTCTCACCTCCCTAGTTATCTCCGTCTCTCTCTGTCACCTCCCTAGTTATCTTCGTCTCTCTGTATATCCCGTTTATTCTTCTCCCTCCCCTTCCTCCATCTTCATCAGTACCTCTGGCTGGGAGTCTCGTCTGCTGTGCCCACTATTCTTCGGATTATTACACCTCAGGTAAACCAACGCTATTAATTCATTTACGGGGACCATTTATCTTACTAATTATATTATTTTCTGGTTGAGTCTTATTTATTTTTGAGTGTGTGTGTGTGTGTGTGTGTGTGTTTTTGTGTTTGTGTGTGTGTTTTCGATACATATATACATACATACTTATATCTCCACATACATAAATACCGACACACACACACACACACACACACACACACACACACACACACACACACTGAAAGCAAATTTATTGTTGTGTAAGACTCTTATGCACACCCATGTTAAGAGGCTTATAGAAGGTTTTAATTCACACGTGATAAGTTTCTCTGTAAGGCTCGACCAAGAATCTGGGGGAGAAAGACATCAATGAAGGACACGCGCACTTGTTTAACACACTCATCAAACACACTCGCCTAACACACTCTCGCCTAACACACTCACCTAACACACTCACCTAACACACTCGCCTAACACACTCGCCTAATACATTCGCCTAACACACTCGCATAACACACTCACCTAACACACTCACCTAACACACTCACCTAACACACTCACCTAACACACTCGCCTAACACACTCGCCTAACACACTCGCCTAATACATTCGCCTAACACACTCGCATAACACACTCACCTAACACACTCACTAACACTCACCTAGCTTACACTCGCCTAACACACTCCGCTAACACACACTCACCTAACACACTCACCTAACACACTCACCTAACACACTCACCTAACACACTCACCTAACACACTCGCCTAACACACTCGCCTAACACACTCACCTAACACCTCACCTAACACACTCACCTAACACACTCACCTAACACACTCACCTAACACACTCACCTAACACACTCGCCTAACACACACTCGCCCTGTAACACACTCGCCTAACACACACTTTCGCCTAACACGCTCTCGCCTAACACACTCTCGCCTAACACACACTCGCCTAACACACACTCGCCTATCACACTCTCGCCTAACACACTCTCGCCTAACACACACACTCGCCTAACACACTCTCGCCTAGCACACTCGCATACCTCTCGCCTAACACACACTCGCCTAACTTACACTCTCGCCTAACACACACTCGCCTAACACACTCTCGCCTCGCCTCTCTAAAATTCACAACTTTACAAAGGAAATTTTTGTGCTATAAAACAATAATATCTGATGTGAAAAATAAATGGTTAGATGTTCAGGTACACTCACACACACACACACACACACACACACACACACACACACACACACACACACACACACACACACACACACACACACACACACACACACACACACACACACACACACACACAGTATTTGATATAACCCGGACAAAGTATTTACCGATTTATAACTTCAAAGTTTATATAATTTCCACATCTAATAGTAAAGCCACGCCAAAGTTTATATAATTTTAAAAAGTATAACACATCAGGATCAAAGTTTATATATAATTTTCGAGACTATGATCCACCCAGACCCAAAGTTTATATAATTTCTAAAACAGTAATTTCCTCACAGAACTATAAATCGTCAGTGTGATCATTTGCAATAATGAGAGCTGGCAAATAATAGTTGCCACGGTTCGGTTCCTGTATGCAAATTAGGGACCGTGTGTTCAGAATATAGACGCTCAGAGTGATATATTATTCAGATGTCTATATTATGTATATTATTTTCATCTTAATATTGACGTTACTATAATGGAATATATTTTGATGGGTTAATTTATGACTTTCTATTTTTATACATATATCAATAGTGTGTATTAGTTTTTGATAGCTTGTGTATGG